>NW_024387156.1:1189577-1344676 GCF_900408965.1 Simochromis diagramma | reverse complement strand
CAAACCTTTGCTTTCTTTCCTCTTGTTAATTTTAGTTCAAAAACTGTCTAAATCTGTTTTCTGTTTCAGAATGGCCTTTAGGAGTAACATAAAAGCACAATCAGTCCTCAGGAGTAGCTATTGATCTATTACCCCTTTCCTGCAATATATAAATGTTTTAAATTATGACCATTGAGTGATAAAATTCTGCATATATTAAACTAATTACAAATAATGTAAGTAAAATTTATGCTGCTAAATTATGGCTAACCTGTTGTTATTGTACTATTTGTATCTGAGTCAGTATGTCTGTTGGGTCTACGTTAGCTTAAAAATTACTGGCTAGTAACATTCCATAGTGCATGAGTAGATAAGCATCAAGTCATTCAAACAGTGGTTTTTGGCTATGTATATATATATATTTATTATTATATATATATATATATATATATAATATATATATTAGCTATCGGCTGGCCATATTACACACTATCCAAGCCAGAATTGCGCAGTGCTACTAATGTACAGCTATCTAGCTAATCTTAGTAAGCTGAAAAAGAAAAGTTAGCTATACATTTTCACTTTATCGGCTAACAGGTACTTAATTAGCGGGCAGGGGTTCTGACTTGAACTGGAAAAAACGCATTATCTTGACTACGAGTTCAAATAATTCAAAACTTGCCATCACAGGTTTTAGCTATAGAGCCTATGCTGAATAATAGCCATATCTGTGGCTCTAATAATATGCATAGTTTAAAAGTGCCATATGTATATATGTATTACATATACCTAAAATTGTCAACTAGGTTACAGAAGAGAGAGAGGAGAGAGCATTTCTCTTTCTAACGGGTGAAAGTCACCGGCCTTCCAGGTCCCTGAACTGCTTCCCTGTTTCGTTATTAAAATATGTGACCCTGAGAAACTTCAAACAAATAGTTATTATAAAATATTTAATCGAAAATTTGGATCTTTTTCTGTTATATCTCGTGAAAGCAAGGCCAGGGGTGTTATATATGTGCCTTTTTGTATGTTGCCAGCAGAAAACAAAAAACCTGTAAAGGTAGTTTACTCAGGCCTGTTCAATCATACTGCCAGATTATTAGGTGCAGTTTTTTGTGCTTCAAACACAAAAAAAAACCCCGCTCAAGTTTGTACTAACATTCAAGTATTGAGCCCTTTTATAATGGGCGTGTCTAACCTATATTTCATACTAAAATGTTTATGCTGTAGCTCACATGGTTAATTGTTAAATATTTTATTTTAATACTGAAACAGTGGGTAAGTTGATTTATTATTTTGATTCAACTATGTTCGATAAGGTCAGTGAACAGGATGCAGTTTATTAAAGCAATGTAGATCTTGTTTAAAACAACTAGTTGAAGTCATAGCTTTCTTTCATTTACACTAGTAATATTTATAATACAGGAGTATCTGAATCAGTAACTAGAAGTTAACTAACTAAATTTGGAAAACGCTGTGGGACTTCGTGCCTGGACAGTTCTTCCATCAGCCCTAGTGTTTGCAGACACATGAGGAAACCTCGGGCTAATGAAAACATGTCCGCAAAACTAGGTGTTTATGCATGAGTGTCTGCAGAAACATGTTATCTCGCTGTTTAACCTCATTGTTTGTGGTGTTTGTGTATTTTTAAAGCATTTCAATAAGAAATTGCAGGGCAAAGAGACGAAGCAGTGCGTCGAAGAGAGGTTTAAGTCCGCCTAAGCAAACTGTAGATGACAGTAACGTCTACAATGCTTCTTTGTAAAGAGCAAGTTCTCCGCCATCGGATCGGTTTAAGTTCATGCTTCAGTTTTCATTTAAATGTGATTTTAAAGCCGTTTTTGGTGACGAAAAAACACAAATATCTGCGCCCTCCCGCAGCGGACACGAGCAGCAGGCTGGGTTGAGTCCCATGGTTCTCCTGATGCGTTTAGGTTCCTGTTTCTTTCGGAAATTCCAATTTCGCTGTGTAATTTATTATGGCATTATTACTTTTTATTATTAGTCAGTCGGTGACAACACGATGACGGGGAGCTTCACAAGCGCCCAGTGACTCTGCCGCCCAGGCCAAGCTTCAGGGAAGAAGAAGAAAGGAGGACCCGTTGTGTACAGAGCTGTGGCCGCCTCCCAGGACCGCAAAGGTCTTTTCTACTACGCCATAAGCAGGCGCTGAGCTTCCAGGGCTACGATGTGGATCAGCACGGCTTCCTCATCAAACGCGCCATTAATATGCTGGTAAAAAGCCCAAGTAGTTGAGGGAAACTCACTGGAAGAAGTGCCCTTCGCTAAGCCAAGTAGGCTGCTGGTTCCTCTGAATCAGCGTCCAAGAAGAAAGCGTTAGCTCGGAGAAGATGCTTAAGAAGCTCAAAACGCTCTTTAAGAGCCACCAAACTGTACACTACAGGGCTGATTTTCATTTTCAATGAAGATGAATAAAATTATACACACGTCACACCTTCCGACCTTATCAACTTAATATAATGACTGTTTTGATCCAAATACCAAGTGTAGCACACTTGATTTAAGACAAGGTGAGAAGCTGTGCTATTATTCATTCATAGGGCGAATCTGGATCACACTTACGTTCAGCCCTCAAATCATAACGCTAATGTTGCCTATGTATGCTGTTCAGAGGGAAAATGTACATAAGTGGACACTTTAGTCAATAATGACCAGTGTTGGTCAAGTTACTTGAAAAAAGTATCTACTATTACTGATTACTTCCCCAAAAAAGTAATCCCGTTACTTTACTGATTACTTATTTTCAAAAAAAGTAATTTATTTGTTCTTAGTACTTTTAAAACACGATTTACCACCTGAAGGGTGATAAAGCGATGTCTTTCAGCCCATTCTACTTTTTCTACATAATCCATCTCACAATGTATCCAATGGGTCTCTTTTTTTTTCCCTTGTTTTGGGTCTAATCCCCAAAACAAATAAAGTCCCCATATGCACTGAATTCCCTGCTCATATTTATCTTCATTACCACTACAACCATCTTAGGCTTTTTCATTCCACACAAAACAGGAAGTGTGATTTTTTTTTTCCTGTAATTTTTACAAACCTACAGTAGATGGTTACCTAAACTGGTAAAGAGAGTAGCTCAGTCCTGGATAGTCCCCTAGATAGATCCCACAGAGAGGGCAGTTGTTGGCTAAGCTAATGTCGATTATGGACAACACCTGCTACCCGCTGCATGAGACTGTGGAGGACCTGAGTCCTTCAACAGCAGGACGGAGTGCTATTGCAGGTCGTTATCTTTAGCAGTCAAACTGTACAATATCCAAACAGGATAAACACTGTCTAAAAATACATGTTCATCACTTCCACTGTTTGTTCTGTAGATAATCAAATATTATTGTTAACAATTATAATTCTACTCAACATTTTAACCATTTGTATATAGCATATTATTGTGGAATTTAAAAAAAATTCTAATGATTTTATTAATCTATTTTTTCTTTCTACTTTTATTTTTCCAACATATAGTTTCACTATTCTTCCTTCGTAAAAACATATCCGACGGAGATCTCTTCCTGTTGTACCAGTGTGGGATTAAATAAAGTTTAATGATGTAATCTAATTTTAAACTGATGAAATGACCAATACACGAATTCAAAGTAACTTAATTATAAAACGTATAGTAGAAATGTAGTAGAAATGTATATTTAATTGTATTGTTTAACAAGAAAATGTCAGTTTAAAACATTTAAAAAATCCAACTAAAATCAGTAACTAAATATAAACTTTTACTTTGTTTTCAGTATTTAAGTTTGGCTGAGCATTTCTAACTTTGAACCACCAATACTGACTCAAATTGCTGAGTTCAAACTCAGAGAAGGTACCCACACCCACTAGAGGCTTAATATTCAAATGAACTAACTGCTTGACAACCATGAGTCATTATTCAAAGCAAATCAAGTATATATATATATATATATCCACAACACTAGAGTCAAGCAGTGAAAGTACTAATTTTAGGAGTTCCAGCTTACAGCCACTGACATTTGGCCAAAAAGCAGCTATGGTTAAGGAAGTGGAGAGTTTCCTGCCAGAACTTTCCAGACTAACTGTTTAATCTATTCCTGTTTATATGAACATTGTCAGCTCTGGATATTTACTTGTAATTTTCTTTAGATGGGTGTTATTAGCGATGATTAGCGTTTTGACTGCACTGGGATGCAATATGATGATGCTGAGCCTGGTGGAGCTTTAGTCTGTTTGCCTGTCTAAGAGCTGTAGTGCTGTTAAACTGTTAGATTTACCCATATTACACATTTCACGGAGCCAGAGCTATAATTCGTGTATCATTAATTAATGAAAATCTACAGTAAATTGAGGGCACAGAGTGTGTGGAGTTAACGAGTTACACTGTTTCCTCCACCAACTCATGTGTGTTTGCAGGCACCGAAATAACCTCAGTTTTATGAAAAGGTATCCGACGGGGATCGTTGTTTTGACATAGCATGTGTGGACAAACATGTTGCCTCGCTGTTTACCTCGTTTTTGAGGGGTTATTTTAGATTTTAACGCATTTAGAAGAAAAATGTCGGAGAAAAGACACGAATCGGTGCCTCACGCCGCGGCGGACAGGGCAGGTTTAAAGGCTTCCAAAACAAATTGCAGAAAACTAATAAAGTTTATAAAGCTTCCCTATAAAGAGAAAGTTCTTCTCTATCGATTCGATTTGAAATTTTTATCTACTTTTACCTTCAGATGTTGTTTTAACGTAGTTTATTAAGAGGAGAAAACACAAGAGCCAAGGTCTTCTCGCTGCAGCTGTGAGCTGCAGGCAGGGTTGAGTCTCCACGGTTCTCGTGTTGTATTTAAGTTCCAGTCACTGTGCGGAGATTTCTATCGTCTCATCGACAAACACCACTCTGTTAACGACATGGCAGAAGTCGCTCCCGCAGCAGCCCCAGCACCGGCCGCCGAGGCGGCTCCAGCAAAGGCCCCGGCCAAGAAGAAGAAGGCAGCAGCGAGCAAGACTACCAAGAAGTCTGGCCCGTCCGCTAGCGAGCTCATCGTAAAAGCTGTGAAAGAGTCCAAAGAACGTAAAGGACTGTCTCTGGCTGCTATTAAGAAGGATCTCGTCGCTCGCGGTTACGACGTAGAGCATAACTCTGCTCACGTCAGGCGCGCTTTGAAAAGCCTGGTGCAGAAAGGCGCTCTGGTCCACACCACCGGAACCGGGGCGTCCGGTTCTTTCAAGGCAGCCAAGCCAGCGGAGAAGCCCAAGAAGGCAGCCAAGAAGCCCGCTGCTAAAGTAAAGAAGCCGGCGGCAAAGAAGGCAACTGCAGCTAAGAAACCAGCCACCGCCAAGAAGCCCAAAGCAGCAAAAGCCACCCCGAAGAAGGCAAAGAAGCCCACGGCAGCTGCAAAGAAGGCTGTGGCCAAGAAGGCAAAGAGCCCCAAGGTGAAGAAGACAGCAGCGCCCAAGAAAGCAGCGACCCCCAAAAAGCCTGCAAAGAAGGCTGCAAAGCCCAAGGCTGTAAAGCCCAAAGCTGCCAAGGCTAAGAAGGCTACACCAAAGAAGAAGTAAACCACTCGCTGCTTCTTCACAACAAAAGGCTCTTTTTAGAGCCACCAGCTGTTTCTCTGAGAGATCCTCCGGTTGCTCATCGGACTTCTTTATGCTTCATGTTGGCTTTATCACAGACTGTAATTGAACTGGTTCCTGTCCTACCCGCCTCTGGACTGTAAATATCCATGAAGAATTACTTTTACTTTTTTTTTTTTTTTTTTTTTTTTTTTTAATTTTATTTTTTTTTTAAAAAGGCTTGTAAATATGCTTTCTGGTGTGCTGTGAATGTGTAGTGTTTGCACTTTCTATTTGAAAGTCTGTTCATGAATAAAACTTATTTTTACATCAATATTGCTATTGTTCCTGTCATGGCACAGCCTTAAAAGTCTGTTTAACTCAGGTTGAGCGTGATGAGTATGATGCAAATTATTTATACCAAGTTTCCTTGTCGCAGGTGAAATTTCAAAGGGTTTAATGTTAAAAACCGGGTACTAATAATGCAAGGAGAAATGATGTTAAACCAATAAGCTCAGCAAAGCCAGGAATATTTAACTATGAGCTGTCAGGAGGGTGGGTTTTTCCTTTTTTTTTTTTTTTTTTTTTTTTTTTTAAATTAGTTGGGGTGTCCAATTTCACAGCTGCTCACTTCCGGCCTTTTGGAGGACCCGGTCCATGTAGACCAATGCAATCTCTGAATTTGTGACTGGTGTTACACGTCCATAAGTCTCTTCATATCAGCCAAAAACATTAAACAAAAATTAAAACGGGGCTTAAACAAGTAAGAGACATACAATACCTGGTGAGTTCAGTTAAATTGAAAATAAAATATCCTCTAAAATCTTCGATCTTAGAAGATAGTCTGAGTAAAATACATATGTTTTATTTGGTTATGTTTTTTAATGTATGCACTAATTTGATATCTTCTGCGTTCACCAACTCGTCTGTTTGCAGGCTGTAGTAGCTTTTTTTTGCCTGCTGACGATTTAATGGTGTCGGAAAAATCAATCTTTATTGGCAGACTTCATGTCCATAAAAACAAGACAGAAAGACACCCCCCCCCCCCCCCACACACACACACAAAGAGACACAAGGTATAAACCTTAAATATATATATATATATATATATATATATATAAGCATTTGTAAAAATATAAAACCATAATATACATAAAACACAATTACTTAAAAGAAATCAATAAATACACAAACACTTCAACCAGTGCTTTCTCAGACTGGATGAGTAATGGGAACCACTCACTGTCGGATCTGTGAGTGCTAAAATTATACTGTTACTCGAACTCTGTCAAACAAGATTCTTTCTAACACCTTAGATAAAATACTGGCTAGTGCAATCGGCCTATAATTATCCAAACAGCTCACATTTGCAGCTTTGTCCTTCATAACTGGTACCAGTAAAATACACAGCATTGAGTCTGGTAATATGCCATGAATCATAAACCCAGTGAAACAGAGTGCTAGAAGAGGAGCTAGCCTTAAACTAGCATGTTTTAAATGTTCTGCAGTGATGTGATCCAAACCAGAAGCTTTATTATCAGATAACCTATGAATGGCTCCATATACTTCATATGTCCTTACACTTATTGTGTCATTACTCATGTCAAAATTGTCCTCATATGGTTCACTTTTTATACAGTTAAACAACGCACTGTAATGCTGTCTCCATAATGCTGCAATGTTATCTGCCCCAGAAACACCTTCAACAGTTGATGGTAGAGATGGTTTACAGTCATTAAGAGCTTTCACCTCTTTTCAAAAATCTGTCATATTATTACACAACATTTTCCTGGCCAAAGAATCTGCTCTCAGCATTTGCTCATTTTTAGTTATAAAGCGAACAGCGTTACTTGTATCTGGCATTCGCACATTTTTTCTGTTCAAATTCTGGGCCTTCTTTAGGTCTTCCAGCCATGGCCCAACATTTATAAGCTATGCGAGCTTCATCATGGTACATGGATACATGTTCTTTCCAGCCAGGTCTGATGTTAGGTTTCTTATGCTTATATTGTTTATCAAGCAGTGTACCACTTTCATACAGAGCAGTCACTATATCATCATACATGGAGCAGAGTAAATGTTTATGCACAGCATTCTTACAGTTGACATCCTTGCACAAAATAGCTTCTTTGGGCAAAGAAATGTTGTTCAGATGTATATCGGTATTACTATGATAAGCTAAGAAATCATCTTCACCAAATGCTGACCAGTCTAATTTTACACTGGTAGCAATATTAGCAATATTATTTCCAGTTGTTGCTGGCATTTGTTCCACATTCACAGTAAAACCAAAAGGTATATGGTCTGACAGAGTTACCTCATACCTAATAGTCATGTTTGCTAAAGCTGCATGTCCATCAGCTGTACAGATAAAGTGGTCCAGCCATGATGTACTATGCCAGGCTTCACTTATGTATGTATAGCTATCTGCAGGCAGTAACACTTGGGTAGACAGGACAAGATTGTTAACTTCACAAAAGTGGGTTAAGTGGTTAGCAAACCGAGAACTGCTGTCTGTGAGATCAGCATTAAAATCACCCAAAACATATGCTGTAAGTATTGTTGTCTTGAATAAATGTATTAATAAAAGCCAGCCTACTAAGGTATTCTTGCTCATTTTGACAAGAGGGAGCATAAATATTAAGAATGATAAAACTATTATTTTGGGTATATTGTATATCAATACACCAGTCTACATTCAGTCTAATTGGCTTTATCTTTTAAATGATTTGATAAAAGTTGTGTTTTCCATTAAGCTCTGCGTTTTGGGGTGTGTTTCATTCAGCTCTGGTTTGAATCACTGCGCTTAATCTATCCGATTGTTCAGTCTGACGTCACTAGCCGTGTCTGGGCCTAAACTCTGCTGCAGGTCCATATATCAAATGATCACTGTGGCATTACTGAGAGTTGAAAAACTGTCTAAAGTCTTTCATCTTTAATAAAATGATCAGCGTTCTGCTCTACCAGGTGTAACAATTGAGTTTAACATCCAGGCATCCATGAAAACGGAATTTATGACATTTAACAGAGTTAGAAGTTAGCAGAGAGTTAGCTTGCTAGCTTCTATCTAAATACAATATAGCATGTCCTGACTGCGGGGTTTTGGAAACAAATTAAAACGTACAGCTTTCTTATCACTTCCAGCATAAATGAAGACAGAAAACTAAACAGCAGTGACGTTTGTAGGGTTACTGAAGTTGGGCTAGCTGGTATATAATGATGTGCTACGTGACCACTAGCGACACAGCTATGTTAGCATAATATAAACAAGCTAACTTTTTTTCCACTCGATAAAAGTTAACGTGACTGTTCTCGGTGGTCAGGAACAAATGTAATCGCATGGCAGGATGCTGTAAAAGGACCAAACTTCAGCCAGGAGAACAACTGAGATAATCCATCCACAATACGAGGTTAGTCATTCATATACTGCTGCATGGGCTGGGCTGTAGTTACATCTTAAGGTTTTAAAAACTGAGCTTAAATAAATGATTAGTGGTAATAAAAGCCGAGGGAGGTCAACAGTGATCACTGACTGTTTTAGGAGCTTTTTGAGATCAAATAGAAGAAAATACAAAACATTAAACATGTTAACAATACAAAAGCTAGTGATGGCCCACTTGAAGCTGACGCTCCGGAGCGTGTGTCGAAAAAAACAACACACTGGTTCAGAAGCACTGTGTCGAGGCTTGCTTCGTTTGGCAAAAGTCACGTGACCAGTGACGTCCGAAGCTTCATTACGCACGTAACTGCTTCGGTACCTGATTCAAACGGATATAAGGAAGTGAATCATCCACGGGATTCGTGGAGTGTGTTGATGGTGACAGATAGCAACGAGGTGATCATTCCACTGACAGATATGGAGCCAGCGAGGAAGAGAGGACGTTCTGGCGTGTGGGAATATTTTGAGTTGATTTTGCTCAATTCATTTTATCTGCCGAAGTGAAAAACCTGAAATGTCCAAAATCATGTTTTCATAATGTAAATATCATTACAGCATATGACTTTAGGAACACTTCCATGTGAATTAAAGCTGATGAAGACTACAAAAATGTATTTGACACTATACGTAAATTACATTGCTACAGTTTAGAAAATCATTTTGTTTATTGTTTTTAGGTGATAGTCTGCAGGACCCAGGAATACCTGCATATCTACCAGCTTGCAGTGTGGTTCCTGCACTCCACAGCCTCTTCTGTTCCATGCAAGTGGATTTTCTCCAAGGCAGGAGAAACTATTTCTAAGAAAAGAAACAGACTCAGCCAGCGCACAGTAACACTAATCCTCTTTTTAAATGTAAATAACAAAAGGGCTACCTTACATTGATCATGTTTTTACTTTGCAAGTTCTTGATTAGAGGTGGGTTTTGATTATCGCTTTTCTGATTACAATCCATGCTAAATTGAATAAAGTGATATTGATTCATTACAATCCTGTGTCGATTTGTAAATTAACGTTATTATGCCTGAAACGCCAGCATATCAGGTTAAACCTCACAACATGTCGTCAAACACCATACAGCTAAAACAGTACCTGGGAGCAGGTTTACGGATTCTGCATACAAACGTGAACACAGAGCGCGGACCCGATGCGTCAGAGTCAGATTTTGGTGCGTCGTTGGGTCCGCGCTGTGTTTGCCTCTTTTTTTTCGCTGGCTTCTGCAGCTGCAGGTTTCATAACTCTCTGTTTACATCTCTAATTAAGTCTCACATGTGTCAGCTTTCTTTTAATAGATACGAAATTATGGATATATACTGATACATGACCAGAATTGTAATATTTCTGACTGAGGCAAAACTTTCAAGATTCCAATCAAATTGAATCAGATCCTGTATCGAATCAAAATGATTCTACAAATCAGTAACGATGCAGCCGTACTCAGCCCCTAAGCATTTTCCCTTTCCAGTTCACAATCAATCCCACCCCTAGGTCAAAAATATGTATAGGACAATTGGCCTCGTCTAATATTTTGTATGAACCTGTCCAGCTGTCCAGTGATTAAATGACAAGTAGATGGAGGCAGGACTCCACAGCAGGGGCATACTCCATAATGTGCTGTGCGTTATCATATGTATATTGTATATATTGCTCACTTATTGTATTTACCAACATAAAGGAGTTATGAGCAAAGAAAGGCCACACCATAGTGCATGTTTAAATTGGGAAAGTTTATTGATCAAAATATATTACGCAAATACGCATTACATTTTTTTCAGCCCCCCAATCGAGAAAACAAAACCAATTACATGTTCAAAGCAACGGAACGGTGGCCCAATATCAGAGAGAACTCCACTCTTGAGTGAGCAGTGATGATTGAGCAGTCCGTTTCATTTTGCAGATTCAAGCTGCTCTTCAAAATATTCGCCACCAGATGTCACCGGAGAGGACTGTGTTGAAAAGCTTCGAGTAATGAACCATTTTTCAATACAAGCTTCAGTGCTTCGGAAAGCTTCATTTGGCCATCACTAACAAAAGCCATATTAAACGCAGACTACTTTAGACCCGGAAGTAGGATTCGTCGCGTCATCACTGAACAACCGGATGGCTTCACTTCCTTATCAGGACTTTTGATTTTCCCGCTTCAACAGACGAGCCGTTGATCACGCGCACAGATCGGACCAATTAGCGCTGCCCACACGCCGGCGCTGGCTTTATAAGAGTGGTGACGGCACTGAAGAAAGGAAGCCGATAGTTACTAAACATGGCTAGAACGAAGCAGACAGCACGTAAATCCACCGGAGGAAAGGCTCCCAGAAAGCAGCTAGCTACAAAGGCTGCCCGTAAGAGTGCCCCGGCCACCGGTGGCGTGAAGAAGCCTCACCGCTACAGGCCCGGAACCGTGGCTTTGAGGGAGATCCGCCGTTACCAAAAATCTACTGAGTTGCTGATCCGCAAGCTACCCTTCCAGCGCCTGGTCCGGGAGATCGCTCAGGACTTTAAAACAGACCTGCGCTTCCAGAGCTCTGCTGTTATGGCTTTGCAGGAGGCAAGCGAGGCGTACCTGGTCGGTTTATTTGAGGACACTAACCTGTGCGCCATTCACGCCAAGAGGGTCACTATCATGCCCAAAGATATCCAGTTAGCCCGCCGCATCCGCGGAGAGAGGGCTTAAGCTGATCTGAGACCACTTTATACACACAACGGCTCTTTTAAGAGCCACACAAGTACATCTGAAGAGCTAATGTCACATTTCACAAGTCAATAGTCACTGATTATGAGAAATTCTGTTATAAACTGTTCGTAAGAGCACGGGAAAATGCTGTCTGCTGCAAATGGTTATTTAAGTATAGGGGTTAAACTTTCCTTCTCATTTGGCTCTGTGGTGAAAGAAAATTAGAAACAGAAGTTTGTATGTCATTTTAGAGAACGTTTCACAGGAGATTTAAAAACTCAGTCCGTGAAGTTGCAGCTCTTTAAACTTGCTTTTCTGATATCACTCTAAATAGAAAATGTTCACCTTCAATCACAGCCACCGGATTAGAAGCCATTTCTAGAGACTACGTCACAGCGCGTTATGGCATCCTCCATTTTGTTTATAAAAAAAAAAAAAAAAAAAAAAAAAATCGTGTCCCAAGGCAGCTAATCAGTAGAATGTTAGGTTTTACAGGGAAATGGAGTTTCATTGAGAAAGGAACAAGACAGTCATTTTAAGGTTAGGAAAGGTAGATATTGGAAAGCTAGGTGAAAAGACGTAACTTCACATCAGCGGCGCCGCCATTTTGGTTTGGGGCACGAAGCTCGACGAGTTACTTACGGCCGTTTCATTAAGAAGCCCATAAGTTCCATGTACAATCACATTGCAATGTTTAAGAGTCTCATTAGCACTCTAACAGCTTCACAAAGTTCGGTGTACCCAAGCCACTAATTGTAAAGTTGGAACACTTATTTCTTAAGACGAGTTGTATGGCTCTTAAAAGAGCCGTTGTTTTGGAATCAAGACAGTAGCGTTAACCTCCGAAACCATATAGAGTACGGCCCTGCCTTTTTAGAGCATACACCACATCCATTGCGGTCACAGTCTTTCTCTTGGCGTGTTCAGTGTAAGTGACTGCGTCACGGATCACGTTCTCCAGGAACACCTTAAGTACACCGCGGGTCTCCTCGTAAATCAGACCGGAGATACGCTTCACACCACCGCGACGGGCCAGGCGGCGAATAGCGGGCTTAGTAATGCCTTGGATGTTATCACGGAGAACTTTACGGTGACGCTTAGCGCCTCCTTTCCCGAGTCCTTTTCCTCCTTTTCCGCGTCCACTCATTTTGTCAGCTTAAGTGATACTGATGAAAAGTCACCGCACGGGTACGACTTTAAGCCAGTACAACGGACGTATTTGAAAACCCCCAGCGCCAACGTGATTTGAGGACGTAATAGGAAACAGGGACCTGGCCTTTCGAGTATGGTTGTTCTTATTGTGTCTGAAGGTGAACTGTAACATGAATTAAAACATTTAAAACAGTTTTTAATATCAGCGACATATTTACAAATAATCACATTTGAATCAAAGACACACATGCTTTTCAATTTTAACAATTTATTGGCATTTAAACGTCTTGATGCATGCTCAATCATCCAGGTAAGGAAACCTCCAAAGGTTCATTCTGTTTATCTGGACGTGGCGTTTTCCAGATGAACAGAATCAACTTTTGGAGATTATTGGTGTTTAATTTTATTTAAATGTTTAATTTTATTTTGGTGGTTTGATGGTTATCTGAGGATGTTGGACTAGAAATATTTACTCCCATTATTTTCTATTCTATTACAGACTACTAGCGACTACTAGCAACCATCGTGATGCCCCGGCCAGCTACCGGCTCCTTTCGCCAACCTACACAGCTATGCAACCTCCCCAGCAAATAGTCTGTGTTCAGTGCCTTCTCTCACGACAGTATGCTTTGAAACAATCACAAATTCATTGTAATCTTAAATCTTAATCTTAAAACACTAATTTATGTTGCTGAATATCATCATATTTTGCTTTTTTAGATTCCAGAGACTCTGAGGCAAGAATTAATTTCTAAATTCTCTTTGTGCATTTACAGGTATACAATATCTAATATTTTATCTAAATGACTGCTTTGTCTTTGAAAAGGTGAAGAGTGACGGTGACGGTCCAGTTCTACTCCAAGTACATCCTTACAGTGGCTCACAGGACAAGGCCACATTCCTGCCCTGCCAGAAGAAAAGAGAAACTTCAGAGTCTTCACGCAGTTCAACCACACCTGTCATATTCCGTATGACAGGGGTCTCAAACTCCAGTCCTCGAGGGCCGGTGTCATGCAACTTTTCCATGTGTCCCTGGTGCAACACACCTGAATACAATAGGTCAGTAGGTCATTAGCAAGAGTATAGAACTTGACTGCATGCTAACCCTACTCAAGTAAATTTAAGTAAATGTATGTATTTGGAAACATATACTTCTAAAAATACTTTTATTGCATCATGTTCATTCACTCATGAGCTGCTGTAACATGACTCAAATGGCTGAATTGCCAACACAGCATGCAGTCAAGTTCTATACTCTTGCTAATGACCTACTAGGTGTGTTGCAACAGGGACACATGGAAAAGTTGCCCTCGAGGACTGGAGTTTGAGACCCCTGCTGTATGGTGTTCATGCAGTTTTCTACCCCACAGTTACAGCATGTCTGACTGCCTGCTCAGCATATGCAAAAATATATGATGAGTTTAAGCATGTGATGAGAAAGGCCTTCCATTATGGTGTTTGTCATCACATGTCACAGACATCTGGATGATCATCTGGAATAAACAAGAAACTAAAAACTTGTTACTTCATCTTTTATCTTTATTATTATTATTGTTCTTATTTTACATTTTTCATTGTTAGGCATCAGGTTTATTTGTAGTAGTCCTTTCCAACTTCTTTCCCTCTTCCATGTTACTGTGTCAGCTTGTCAGCATCTATTTGGGGTTGGGAGTGGAACAGAAAGTAAGGAAACCCAGAGTGCCATTAAAAACAGGAGAGGTTCTTATATTTCAAAAATGGTAAATGGTAAATGGCCTGTATTTGTATAGCGCTTTACTAGTCCCTAAGGACCCCAAAGCGCTTTACACATCCAGTCATGCACCCATTCACATACACATTCACACACTGGTGATGGGATTAATTCAAAAGAAATGACCTCAATGCTATATTTTATTTAGGAACCTTAGAGAGCACTTTGCAAAATAACACATTCTTATAATTTCACCCTCAGATGAGCCAAGCTACGACTGTCAGGGAAGGTGATGTACACTGTAAAAACTGTGATTTGGGTTCATTAATATCTAATAGAAAAGTAATAGTAACTATTACTCAGTAAAAACATGTATGTGTTGTTTTAATTAAATCTAAACAAAATTAAACATTTTTGAGATGTTCAGTTATTTAAATTTACACAGTTTTGTTTGGGGTAAATTAAGCAATAGTTTGAGCAGATTTAACAAAAATGTATGAGTACCATGAAAAATTAAGAAATCTAATAGATTTAACTATTGAAAGCATTTTCATTTCAATCATTCTACACTTCCACCCGTAGTCTGTTGTGCCATGTGCAGGACACACACAGTTCAGCAGTGGATGATCTCCATTTTGTCCGAGGTAAGATTATCTTAATCTGTTCGAATATACAACACGTTTTAAACAATAACGTATAGCAGTTTTAAGTTAAAGTTCTAAACAGTATGATACGTCAAAATTAGATTAATAATGACCACTGTAATGACAGTATCGTATTTTTATGCAAAATGGCATGAAATGGACTGCTAGCAGAAGGTCACTTTCCAAGTCTTCACATCTTTGTTACTTCGCAGCTTTCACTAACCACATGTTTTATCATAAAAAAATATATCAATGATATATTTCGATGGACTGTAACCTCCCTCATTTAGTTTTAAAATTTTATGAAAAAGTTTCGCACTCAGTGGTGAGTGATGTAGTTAAAATCGTTTGTGCGGGATTTTGTCAGTAACAGTTTTTCGAAGCTTTTGTCTCCACGCAGTGTTTTTCAGCTGTGGTAATTAAGCTAAAGTGGCTCAGTCCAGCGACATAACTGGTTTTCATATTCATGCTGTCGGAGCCCTGTGACTTTAGTGCAGGCACAGCTCACATAGAGGGATGATGCGAGTTTTCAGGTAAACTTGGTTGTGTATCAGTGAGACCCATGCTCACGATGTTTATGTTTCTGTAGAACGATCTTCAAGACAAAGGTACATTCAGGAAATAATATAGTAATGCGTGTTTAATCTGACATAAGTCTTTCATAATTTCTATGTTTAACACCCAATGGTGTTTGGATACAGAGATGACATTGTGTAGATTAAAGGACCTCTTTTCAAGTATGGGAAGATATATACAGTATATAAATACATAAATAGTGTTATTTCATGTCATGATCTGTCACCAAATTGGTACAGAAAATAGGGTCTATCCCCTTTTTAATCTAATAAAGAGTTTCATTGTTTTATATGTGAGCCTCACCTTTAAAAATGTTAGTATTAATTAATTCAAATTTGTCTTTAACAATTTGTGTGTGTAAAATTTTTACTTCGGAGAGTGCGATTGTTATTAATGTTGTGTTCTTTTCAGTTGTTTACGGTGGCTGGGAAGTGCAAATCACATTTACAACATCAACAACAAAATAACATTTCTGAAAACACTTTTACATTAAAAAAAACAAATTAAAAAATTGACAACAAAATAACATTTCAGAAAACACTGAAAACACAAGTCCGCAACAAATTAACAAGTCTGCAACAAATTAAGTGGCTCTTGATGGGAAGGGATTGTCTGAAATACCGGAAGTGACTCAACGATTAGGCTTACTCCATATTTGTAGCACAGAAAAGTGATTTGTAGTCAGCTAAACGCGGGATGTCAACAAATGTCGAGAAACTAACTCCTCACAGAGCTTCCTTATTACCCTGACGGTGCTCGCTGCACTACATAGAGAACTGGAAAATGTTTTGTCCGTTTTGTGGCGTAAGCTTCAGCCTATTCACTCCTTTTTCAAAGTCAAAGTCAAAGTCAACTTTATTTGTCAATTCTGCCACATGTACAGGACATACAGAGAATAGAAATTTCGTTACTCTCAAACCCTAGATGAAATAGCAAATGAACATTTAAATATAAGAGAGTGATTAAAAAATGCAAATAAAATAATTAAAAAGTAAAAATTTAAATAAATAAATACAATACAAATTAACAAGAAAGCTATGCAATATACAATATACAATATTCAGGTAAGGGTAAATGACATTGAGTGTAAACCAATGTGCTTCCTGTGCACAGACAGGCTGAAGGATCAGACAACCTACAGTACTGCATTCAATTTTTCAACGAAGGTCACTCATATAGTGTTATCATGAACATGATGTTAAGTTTGCATGGTGTAAAGATGAGTTTAAGGAGTCTTAAAAGTAAACTCAATAATGCTGGACTTTATCGAAGAAAACATTTTCACTCTAGAACAACGATCATTAACGCAATCAGAGCGAAGCTTCAAGGACCTGGGCGATTGTTTGGGTATCGAACAATGTGGCAGGTACTTAAACAAAAGCATCATCTTAAAGTGAAGAGGGATGATGTGATGAAAATACTCCAGGAGCTTAATCCTCATGGATGCCAGGTGAGAACACGCAGAAGATTCATTAGGAGAACCTATCATTTGCTGGGACCCAACTACATGTGGCATGCTGATGGTTATGACAAGCTGAAACCATTTGGTTTGGCCATTTCAGGGTGCATTGATGGATTTTCAGGTTTTGTGTCTAGAATGTGGACCAACAAATAATAATCCAGCAGTTATAGTTTACTATTACTTGTCACCAACCTTGGTGTTGTACCGATGAGACTGAGAACTGACTGTGGGACAGAAAACGGCATTATGGCTGCAGTTCAGTGCGCACTATGTCACCATCATGATGACCACTTCAGCAGAGAGTCCAGTCACATGTTTGGTTCATCAACGAATAACCAGCGAATTGAGTCCTGGTGGTCCATATATAGAAAAAGAAGGTAAATATAACATTTGATTTGCCTGATATTTAAAGGTGTAACAAATTTGAATATATCATGTTTAACCCGAGTAGCGAAAGACCGCGGGGGTTTGAAGACGATGTGTCGATTGGCTCAGATATTTGAAGGTAACACAGCTACATTCTCACCTGAAAATATGTTAAAAGTTTTTTTGCGACCCAGAAAGAGAAATAAGAGTAATATTAAAACTAAGCAGCTGCCGCCATTGTTGGAAACTGGAATTGGCTGGGCCGCACTATGAATTCTGCGATATGGTTTTTCAATTTTGTTGTCCGGCTGGAAAATCGGGAAAAATTCGGGAGAATGGTGGCTCCGGGAGATTTTCGGGAGGGGCACTGAAATTCGATGTTCTCCCGGAAAAATCGGGAGGGTTGGCATGTATGGTTGTGGCAACATCACTAACCTTGTCAAACACCTCAGAGTAAATCATATCACAGAATATGAGGAGTGTATGTTGAGGCGTACTGAAGAGGAGGAGAGGGACAGGTGCTGCTAGGGCGAGACAGACGTCTCTCACGGAGTCCTTTAGTGCTGCAGGCAGGCAAGGTGTTCAAATAGCACAACTTCAGTTTTTTTATTTCTATATGATGAACTCTGCATTATTAAGTGATAAGAACAAGTAATCTGATGTCCTGTAATCATTATGATGCTATAATTTGAGATACAATAAATGAAATAAGTTTTTGTACAAAGTACCGGTATCGGATCAGTATCGTCGACAGAGATGGGCAGTAACGCGTTACTGTAATCTGATTACTTTTTTCGAGTAACGAGTAAAGTAAGGGATTACTATTGCAAAAACGGTAATTAGATTACCGTTACTTTCCCGTAGGAACGCTGCGTTACTGCGTTACTAAAACCGTGATTTTTTGCGAGAATGTCTCATGACAATGACGTAAGCGAGTGCGACGGCTGTGATAGCTCGTGTGTCAATAATAGAAAACATGGAGCGAGGGATAGAATACGATCGTGCAGCATTTAATACTTGGAAATACCGACATTACTTTGAATTTGACTCTTTAAAAAGCGACAAAAACATAAGCGTACGTTGTACACTCTGCATCGGAAGAAAACTTCTTTCTACGTCGAAAAATTCCACTTCCAACCTGAGCAAGCACCTAGCACGCTGCCACAAGAATGTTAAATTGACAGAAAACCCCCAGGATCCCCTCACTGACGTGACCGCTGTGGCTACCACATCTACTTCCACCGGGCAAACCTCAGATGGACCCACTCCTGCTAAACAGGTTAAACTAGACGTAAGAGCGACAGGACTTAGTGCCGCTGAACTGAAGAAGCTTGTCGCTGCCTATATCGTCGAGGACATGTTGCCGATTTCCACTGTTGACTCTGAATCATTCCGACGCATCGTAGAAAAAATACCAACTAAAAGTGGTGTCAAGCTGCCCCAGAGAAAGTCATTTGTAGGATACCTTGAGAGACAATATGACAAAATGAACTCTAACTTGAAGGCTACACTCGAAGAGGCAGAGTTTGTTTCCACCACTGCTGACATCTGGACGGTAAATAATAAAAGTTTTATGGGTGTAACAGTTCACTGGATTAATTCCACATTACAACGCAACAAGGCCGCTCTAACATGCAAGAGAATTAGAGGCAGCCATACCTATGATGTAATTGGAGCAGAGATTGAAGAAATCCATTCATCATATGGACTACAAGGCAAAGTTATTGCCACTGTAACGGATAATGCATCCAATTTTGCCAAAGCATTCAGAGTATGTCAGCCCTGTCATTTGGAGTCTGAATCTGAAAATGAAGAAGGTGATGACGAGGAACCGACCTTTACTGATGTCATAGAAGCTCTTTCAACTGCATCTGGTGATGCACAGTTTAGCCTCCCTCCACACTACAGATGTGCATCGCACACAATTAACTTGATTTCAACAAGCAATGTTGACAAACATCTAAATTCCTGTGCAGACACCAAGGCTGTATATAGGAGTAGCATTGCAAAATGTTCTGCTCTTTGGACTAAAGCAAGTCGATCAACATTAGCCTCTGAACAGGTGGAGGAAGTCAGTCGGAGGAAACTAATGGTACTGACATCCACAAGGTGGAATTCCCTGTATGAGGCCATTTCTAGAATCATCACAATTTCCTTGAATGAACTTAATCCCCTGTGTGTAAAACTGGGAATCAAGTGCCTTAATGAAAGGGAGTACCAGTTCTTGAAAGAGTACTGTACTGTGATGAAGCCTCTGACAGTGGCTCTGGACATCTTACAAGGGGATGAGTGCACCTACGGGGCTTTACTGCCAACACTCACAAGCCTGATGTCAAAGACGCTTGCCCTGAAAGATGACCTCTCTAGAATGACAGCCAGCCTTCCAGATGTCATTGTAAAGGTAAGATTATTATTAATTGCTTTGGGTGGATTTGTTAAATTTATTATACCATTCACAGTGGGTGGATGTTATACTTTGTTTTAAGCAGCAGGGTGCAATTATTAAAATGATAGAATAAAAGACCAAGTATTCACCCCTTGTTAAATATCAGGGACATTGATCATCATTAATCATGAATATTAATCATAATATCAACAAAAGCCTCAGCCAAAATTAAATCTCATACAGTATTGATAATAGAAAATATAGATGGTTTAGAGTTGTAAAGTACGGAGCCCCGCAGGGGACATGGGAGAAAAAAAAATTAGGGAGAAAAAAAAAAAAATTAGGGAGAAAAAAAATAATTAAGACGGACTTTTGCGAGATCTCGCAAAAGTTTTAGCCGCATTCTTCGGAGGCCGCCAGCTCGAAGCCGACCGGGAGGTCGAGGCACGATGTGCCAGGAAGGCGGTGTTCCTCCCGGCTGTAGTAGGTCTCGACCGCCCGTTAGCTTCGAGCTAGTGGCCGCCAGCTCGAAGCCGACCGGGAGGTCGAGGCACGATGTGCCGGGAAAGCGGTGTTCCTCCCGGCTGTAGTAGGTCTCGACCTCCCGTTAGCTTCGAGCTAGTGGGTGTCAGATCTCCAAAAACGTCGGAGCACTTTTGCAAATATGTGATGTCTTGTAAACCGAGCAGGTATCTGACGTTTACACAACTACATTCACGCCTCAAAATATCTTAACCCTTTAAGACCTACCACAGAACCAAGTCCGCCAGAGCTAATATTATATTTTTACATGCTGTGGAGCCATTTTTGGGAGCATTTCAAGTTGCTATACATCAATACAACCATTATAGCCCAGATTTTAATAATATGTATTCATTAAGTGCATAGTAATTACATAAATTGCAAAAAAGTGCAATAAACTACCAAAAAATTGAAAATCGTTTTTGCTTTTTTAACATATATTTGTAGTTAGAGAAATTTAAGAGGCTTATCCCTCAAAACTGTAAATACAAAAAAGTTGCACAAAATAGTTTCCCACCACAGGAAATTAATTTTGAGTGTCTTTATAGTTTTATTTTTGAAATACACCAATTTTTATACACTGCAGGAAAAACAAAAATAAATATTATACTGCAAATTTGCAAAAAAGCAGCATATGCATCAAAATAAACTATTTCCAGCAGTGCAATATGAGTCCTAAGCATCCCAGAAACGACACAGAAAGTCATAAAGTCAAAGATAACTTTTAAAAAGAGCAGTATAGGCCCTGAGGCCCTGATGGTAAAAAAGACTACATTTCCGCGAAAATGACGTCACTTCCGGTTTCGGGCAGGTAATGGCGGAAATGCAAAAGTTCGCGCTGACGTCTATTCCAACGTAGGAAGTGTTATGAACAGCTGATCGGATCGGCAAAGCGTGTTTCTGGAATATTATGTTTTTGTTCCTGCAAGTGCTTTTTATGCAGTTTTTGCAAAGATTTATGTGGAAGGAAACCGTGACCTAGGACAAGCTGATGGCATAAGATGTAAGTACAACTCCTCCGGTTTCATATGCAAAAAAAATTTTTGCGCTAGCTTACGTGGTTGCAGTGCTACTGGGATTTAAAAATAGTTACGCAAAACAGAGCGTGCCCGCTCCGATCGGCACTAAAGGGTTAAAAGTGTATTTTGTGACCCAGAAAGAGTAATATTACAACTAAGTAGCTGCCGCCATTGTTGGAGTTTTGCGAGATCTCGCAATACTTTTGCGAGATCTCGCAAAAGTCCGTCTTAATTTTTTTTTTCTCCCTAATTTTTTTTTTTCTCCCATGTCCCCTACGGGGCTCCGTAGTAAAGCCCACAAAATAATGACAATAGGTAATTATATAGTAAAATAATTTCATTCTTAGATGCATCATATTGTATGTTACAGGCCATCAAGACTCGTTTTGATGCTGTTCTGGACAGCCAAGAAGGACTTCTCGCAGCGGCCACTTGTCCCAAGTTTAAACTTCATTGGCTGAGAGATGAGCGTAGGAGAGAGTATGTGAAGGAGCTCCTGATAACAGAGTGTCGTAAAGCTGCTCCTGCAACTGAGAACACTAATGTGTCCCAAATCCCAGCCAGCCCAGCCGAAATGGACTTTTTTGAATTTCAGAATCAGCCCACAGAAAGCTTCTCAGCAGAAAAAGAAGTAACTGACTTTTTAAGGTCAGGCTATGAGCTTGAAATTCTGAATCGGTTCCCAAATCTCAAAAAGATGTACATGAAATACAACAGTCCAACTCCATCCAGTGCACCAGTGGAACGGCTGTTCAGTTTAGGTGGATTGGTGCTTTCCCCAAAAAGGAACAGAATGTCTGATAGAAGGTTTGAGAAGCTTCTGCTGATGCGATATAACCACTGTTTCAGTCCAAAAGAAAACAATAAAACATAGGTCTTTTTCAGGGTTGCCACAAACTGAGACTGGATTAACAGCCTGAATGTAGCATGCAATAGCATTTTCTGTTTTTGTAATCTCAATATTATGCCTCTCTGCACTTTACCAACTGTTAAAAGATGTTTTTGTTAATTTTATTTATTTTATTTATTTATTTTTTGCTTTATTTATATGAAAAGATGTGTGTGTGTATACACAAAAATAATTTATGTTATATGCTGGAGTATGCAGAAATACAGTTTAAGCCTTTATTTTCTTAAAATATGGTGTAATGTGCAGAAATATGTTCAAATGTTAAACAAATTTATTAAAGTCAAAGACTGTTGAATTTAATTTAATTTTTGTTTGATGCACTGTTTATAAAGTTAAGATTAAAAGTAATAAACAATTTTTTAAAAAGACACTTTTCCGTTTGACTCACTTTTATATGATGGATTATGCAGAAAAAATAGAATTGGCCCAAAAGGTCTATTGCTTTATCACGCATTCAGGTAGTGTATCATGTTTTTTAAAAGTAACTAAGTAACTAAGTAATTAATTACTTTTGAAAATAAGTAATCAGTAAAGTAACGGGATTACTTTTTTTGAGAAGTAATCAGTAATCAGTAACTAATTATTTTTTTCAAGTAACTTGACCAACACTGATCGTCGATACCACCCTGAATATTACTTGGTATCGGCTCGGAAAGAAAATCAGTGGTATCGCACATCATTACTGAACGACATTGACCGAAAATTCTTTTCAATATGGCTGCCCTTCTCGAGCGACTGGAGAGCACATTTGGAGAAACTTGTCAGTAAAACGGAACCTTTGTTATGTTTATTTTTTCCGTAAAAAAGCAAGTATATTAATATGTTGCAGCCAGGAACTTCTTTTCGAATGCGCTGTTGTGTTAAAAAGCACAGACCCAGGTGGTGAATAGTTGGTCGCTGTTGTTTGCGCTCTTTTTTCAAACATAGATTATGTTGTCAGTTTTAAAGTTTTAACTGATTAAAACACAGTTTTAATAAGAATCACACATAAAGAGAGGGTCTTAGTGATATTTTAACAACCCCTTGCCAACGCAAGAAAGTTTTTACAACAGCAGCCTCATTGTTCGGCAGTTTTGTTTTTTTTTCTTCTCATTAGCATCGTTCAAAAGTGACTTAGCTAGCAGTGGCAACTTCTATCTAAAACAATTAAAAGTAATACCCAGATTGAAATATAGCAAGGCGTTGTATATTTAGTGTGCTGATAAGGTTTTCAGTATTTTTATTTTTTCTTCCAAGGCTGAAGACCGAAGACAAAAAGACCGAAGAAAAAAAATTCAGACTGCAAGTAATTTCAGGTGGACACAGGTGAGTTGAAAGATCTATTGAAGAGTCCTTTCTTCATGGCTATTAAAACATTTTTAAGTTAAAAGACCTGTTTTTTAAATCATGCCCCTGCTATGTCACACTGAATCATGTTGAAAAGATATATTTTCATGGCTCCCCCCATTACCATTACCTTGTACTTCTTTCTACCAGTCTATTTTATTTTGTGACATTAACATCTTAAATGTACCCCGCCAGTTTAATTATTAATAGCTGTGTTAGTGTTTATAATGCATTTTTTTATCATGTGCAGATCTACCAAGGGTCAGTGGCACAGTTCACCTTTTGTGGTAAGTTATAACACTTCATATGTGGTCACATAAGTAAGTTGTTTCATCAGTTGTTCAGTTCTTATAAAATAATGTTGTATAATTGTACCAAATCACTGAGGATACATCCAATGTGTAAATCACAATCAACAATTTTACTGTGATATTCGCTCGTTTAGAGAATCTCCATTATCTTTGTTACTGAGTTTCCATTTTTGTAGGGCCAAATTTGTATTAAAAATTAATATTTCCATATGATGTGAAATGACTCAATCATTTTTATTTTTTAGAAGAAACCATTCATTATGTCCCTTAACTGTGGGACTTAATGTTAAGGTGCAGATTTCATATATTGATAATGATAAAATTAACACAAATTAAAAGTTTCACTGATAAACACTCAATTTTTCCTTGCTTTGAACCCCATGTTCTATATAGATTACAGCTCTGATCTGGAGAACACTATTTTAAAATACTGTGTAGGATTTTTGTCAAATGATTAAGAAACAGGCTCTTTGTCATAAGAGACAGAAATGTTGTGTCTTAAAAGAAATGTCTCCAAAATTTAGTAGAGTCTGATGTCATGCAGTTTCATAAACATGTATTCTCCCCAAAGAATGACACCTGAAAACTTTGTGTTAAATTAACTTTTCTTTTCCCTTTTTAGGAGGCGCCTGATATCAACGTGAAACGCACTGCAGTGCTTCGTGCCCTTCCTTTTTTTTTTTTTTTTTTTTTTAATCATTTTATTTAAATATCAAAATTCACAATTACAAATACACAAAATACAAGCACCATGCACAAATTATTCACATCTTATTTTACATATTACAATAATAAAAGCTCCCACGGCAAATCATTTCCTAATTTCATATCTCTAGTTTTTCTTCTTCTCAGCTCAGTGACAATGTTTTTACATACGGTGAAACTACTTATCATTTTTTGTTCTATAACACCTTTAGCTCTTGTTTTCCATATGTGGACATTTATAATACACATCACCAGCCAAAACAATCTTCTTTTATTATCACTCATCTTTTCTTTAAACAAACCATATCTTACTGATTTTATATTATTTTCAATATTAAAACCTAGTTTTTCCATCCTCCTTCTTATTTCAACCGTCCTGTAACACGATATCAATAGATGATCAAGAGTTTCGTCTTCGTCACAATTCTCCATAGGGCATTTCTTAGTAGTAACGAAGCAACTCCACAGAACCACAGCTCTTACTGGGAGACGTCCGACAGAGATAAGCCACACTGTATCTCTCATGTTCTCGGATATTACTTTGTCATATATGTTTTTAACTATTTTCTGATTTTCTTCTTTTTCCACAGCCTTATATTGTATCATACCTTCATTTTTTTTTAAATTGATTTTATTATATATCTGTTTTGAATTTAATTGTAAAAGATTTAAGTCATCCAATTTCCACTGATCCACAAGATCCCCAAACACAAGTTTAAAGTATGGCACTCCCGTTCGGGCTCTCCCTTTCATTTTTTTCCACAGAGATTCCTTCCCTTGGATCCAGTGGGTACTCCGCTCAAATGCGCTATATACATTTTTTAGAAAAGGAATCATCAAAATAACGCTAAGATCTGGCGCTCCTAATCCTCCATTTTCTTTTCCTTTATACATTAATTTCCTCTGTGTTACTTCGCGGTTTGTCCCCCAAATCAATTTGGTACACAATTTACTTAATTTAATAACAGTTTTGTGAGGAGGGGGAAAGACAGTAGCCAGAAACAACAACTTTGAGACTACGTGTGTTTTCACAATATTCACACGCGCTTTATAGTTTGTATTTTTATTGTCCCATTTAGCTACTTCGTTTTCTATTTCACTCTCTTTCTTTTTCCAATTCAAAAGACATGGATCATTTTTAGTAATCCAAATACCTAAAATCTTCATCTCCTTGTTAGTTTTTAAATCAGTTACAGGTTCTTTTAAGTTTTGTCCAAACCAAACTCCTTTGGTCTTTTCCTGGTTTAGCTTAGCACCAGAAGCTTGTTCGTATTTTGTTAGCAAATCCTTAAGTATTGATAGCTCCTTTTGATCTTTAATAATTACAGAGACATCGTCCGCATAAGCAAGGGCAGTCACCTTGTAGGTGTCATTTAGGATGTATCCAGTAAAACGGCTATCACTATTGATCGTTTTAAGTAACGGATTTATTGCTAGAACATATAGGGCTGCGCTTAAAGGACATCCTTGTTTCACTCCACATTCGACATGGAAGGGTTCGGTCAGTCTTCCGTTTACTTTAATCTGGACAAGGGATTTTTTATATAATACTTTAATCATGGAGATGAAGGTTTCAGGTATATTATACGCTTTCATTACTTCCCACAAATAAGAGTGGGAGATGTAATCAAAGGCTTTCCTTTGGTCGAGACTTAAAATAAAAAATTCTGTATCTTTTCTACTGTAAATTATTTCACGCAGAGTACATAAGTTATCCCACATCAGACGACCTCTTATTGCACATGTTTGCTCTTTTTCTATAATTTTATCGAATACCTCTTCAAACCTATTCATAATTATTTTAGCAAATATTTTGTAATCAACATTCATTATTGTCAATTGTCTATAATTATTTATATTATCTCTTTCCCCTTTCTTATATAGCAAACACATTAATCCATTATAAAAGGAGTCACCCAAAGTTCCCTCATGCATGCCTTCATTAAAAACAGTGGCTAAAAATTCGGATATTTCATTCACAACTATTTTATAAAATTCGGACGGAAGCCCATCTAAACCAGGGGTTTTGTTTATGTTTAACTGACTGATCGCACATTCTACCTCCTCTTTAGTAATATTTCCTAAAAGTGAGGTATATTGGATGGAGTCCAGAGGCTCTATTTTACTTAACAGATATTTTACTGCACTTGTTTTTGTAGATAACGGAGAGAACATATGGGCACATAGCCTTCTGATAACTCGCCTTTTATCTACTTCTTTTACAAAGGAGTTTCCACCCTCATCTCTTATAGAAGAAATGAAATCATTATTACGTTTCTTTTGGTTAGCACCAATCATATAATCTTTATTACCATTTATATCACCCCCCATTGTTTTTTGTATGTTAAATAATATTTCATTATTTACTTTTTCAATACTAACTTTAAGTTCTTCAATCTGGTTCTCTTCATCCTCTTTTCTAAATTTTTTATTCTTCAACAATATGTATTGATTTACTTGTTCGTTATACTTTATATTTTTTGCATAATTTATTTCTCTACATTTAAATTTAAAAGAATTTCGCATCCGTTCTTTCAGTATCTCCCACAATTGTATATCAGATGTTGTGAGTTTTTTAAGTTGCAAAACTTTCTCGATTTCTACCTTTAATTCCAAAACTAGTGCCCCGTCACTTAGACAGCTCGTATTTAATTTCCAATAAGTGGAAGGGGGGTCAGTGCCACACAAAATCGTAGCTCTGACTACCTTATGATCAGAGAAATCAGTTACGAAATCATTATATCTTAAAGCTACAATCTCGGAAGATATATAAATCCTATCTATTCTAGTTTTAGAGGATGAGTCAAACCTTGTAAAATGAATTGTCTGAGGGTTTAAGATCCTATATAAATCCCTAAGAGATGCGTCATTGCATATTTGTGTAAGTAGTTTGCCTTCCCTGGACTCTTTGAAAATCGTACTAGCAATCCTATCATTCTCTTCCGTAACCATATTAAAATCCCCACATAAAACAGTATTAAACCCACATTCCAACAATGTCTCATTTTCTTTAGTAATTGCATTTTCTTTGTTCTTTCTGGTGCGGTATACACATTAATTAACCGAAATTTTTGACCACCATAATGGCAATCAACAAGTAAAAGCCGTCCTGGTATTATATCTCTTTTCTTTATGATGTTCACATGAGTGTTTTTGAAGAAAAAGCCCACCCCGTCTGCACTATCTTCCCCGATTGAGACTACTGAGTGGCTTGGACCCCATAATTTAATCAGTTCTTCAATATCTTCCTTGGTTTTCAATCTTAATTCTTGTAGACATAATATGTCATAGTCCAGTTTTTGCAGAAAAAGCACTTTCTTCTTTCTTAGTCTTTCTGATTGTAACCCTCTAACATTACATGTTATTATTTTAAGAGTACTCATATTTATGTAGTAGAAGGGTTATTCAGTAGAGGGAGGGAACATTGTAAATTCAACATTACCTTGCGAAGGGCTGGATCGATCGTCTTTTCTCTTATCTCTGCCATAAGTCGCCATCGAGACACTTCTTTTCCTTCCTCCTGTCGTTGTTTCATTTACCAATTCCTCCATCGCAGGATGCTGTTTGTTAAGAAAGATCCCTATTTGTGGATCCACATCATCTTGTCCTGCAGGATCATCCGTAGGAGAAATCTCCACAGGAGTCGAAATGGGTGATTCTTCACTATCACTTGCACTTAGGTAGCTTTCTGACGAATATTCTTCCTCGCTTTTCCGTCGCTCGTCATCGCTCTCACATTCCACATCAGAGGTTTGTGAGAAGGATTGGTCTCCCGGTTCTTCTCCACTTTTTACTGTTATTTCTTCAGGTTGTCTTGAGAGTGTCAAATCCTCCTCTATGTTGTTATTGTCTGTCTGCGGCTCTGTTACTCCTGGAAGATTTGTTGTGGTACGATTACCGGGTTCTTGACCTGTTAGCCTTTCTTGTAGCGGGGCTGGATTTGAAGCTACTGGCAGCGCTGAGGTGGTTGGAGGATTCGTGCGAAAGGCACTCGTGGAGGGCTGCTGGGAAGCTTTAGTTATATTGGCAAAGGATTTGGGACATTTAAAGAAGGTGTGTCCCTTCAGTCCGCATAGAGAACACTCGCTGTCATTTTGGCATTCTTTAGCTTTGTGACCCAACTCCCCGCATTTCCAGCACTTAAAGGTAGGACAGTCTCTTACTTGATGGTCTAAAGCTTGGCAGACGAAACATCTGTTTGCCTGTCCAGGATATATGACACGCCCATTAAAAGGGCCCAGAGAGATGGAGTTAGGGATGGAAACAATATGACCTGCTCCATCTCTCCGCATTCGTACTTTGAATTTTCTTACTCCGTACCACAAGCCGAATTTGTCGACCGGCTTCACGGGAGGTTGCAAGACTTCACAGTACCTTTGTAGATAGAGCTCAATGTCTTGGTCCGGAACTCTCCCTGTCCAAAATTTCACCACAATTGTTGTGACTTCTAGCTGGACTGGAGATTCTACAGACCATTCCTTCCACTTCGGGTGATTTAAGTTGGTATGATGAATTTCCAAGAACCGTCGTAAGGGGGCTTCTTGAAGGAAGCACAACTCAAACTCTCTTCTATTTGGTAACGAAATGAAAGAATAGATGCCCTTCCTGTATACCTGCAGGAGGAGGACCCAGAATTCTTTAAGACATGTAATGTAAGTGTATTTTTGCATCACTTAAATTCTGCCAGTGAGATAAAATGCCATGGATTCTTTTAAAATACAATTTAATACCGTAGCAGCTACCAAATTGTACAAGCAAAATACCCTCTCTTTAGAAAACCCTCACACACAAACACACAAACACACACAGGTCAGGAGCAGGGCACAGGCGTATCACAGCACTATGGCTACGCTGCAGGTGGCCCCAAAACCAGGCTGAAGTCAAGATTTAGTTTCTTTTTGAGATAAAGTCATGAAATAAAAAATTAGGTTTTTTTAGAAAAATAACAAACATACAAATTATGTAATGCAAGAAGCTAACACGTTAATGTACATTTTTCAAAAAAGTAGAGTACCCTAACTCGTTACAAAGTAACCCACTACACTGCTGAATGTTTTGCTAGATTACAGGTCATGCTTGTCAAATTCTCTCAAACCAACCTTACTTATTTAATTGGGGCGATCGTGGCTCAAGAGTTGGCAGTTTGTCTTGTAATCGGAAGGTTGCCGGTTCGAGCCCTGGCTCCGACAGTCTCGGTCGTTGTGTCCTTGGGCAAGACACTTCACCCGTTGCCTACTGGTGGTGGTCAGAGGGCCAGTGTCCGGCAGCCTCGCCTCTGTCAGTGTGCCCCAGGGCAGCTGTGGCTACAATGTAGCTTGCCATCACCAGTGTGTGAATGTGTGTGTGAATGTCTGGATGACTGAATGTGTAAAGCGCTATACAAATACAGGCCATTTACCATTGATACTGTGTCTATTCCAGGCGGACGCATTGGATGAGTCGACCCTCATTGACATTCCAGTTGCCCTTCTCACAGTGGTTACCGACGGCGCTTCCCAGTCCAGTCCATTTTACTTCCTCAAGCATGGCTGTTGTGGTGAAAGGTGACTAGGTGATGCGTGATATTCCCAGATTTGCAGATGCATTTGCTGTATTATTTGGCTTGATCTATGCTCTGCATTTAGACTACCCCAGGAAGCTCGTTCACACATTTACCTTTGTCCAAAATATCTTCATGGGGCTTGATGCCTAGTAGGCAGGGGTCGGTCGCGAACGAAATGGCTCTTAGAGCCGGATCTTTGACGTGAACGACGCGAGCCGGCTCCTTATCGCGAGCCGGCTCCTTATCGCGAGCCGTGGGGGTTTTTTTTTCCTTTCTCTCAGCCTCTCTTTCGCACTTTTTTTCCGCTTCACTCAGCATGCGAGCCTTGTGCTTTACGCTGGGAAGAGGGGGAAGGGGCGGTAGTTACACTCAGTAACACAGGAACAGAACTTGAGGTTACTCTATTCCGTAACCCCCGTTCTCTGATAACATGAGTGAGGTGTCTCACTATGGGGAACACTCTCTAAGCGTTGTCCTCAGAAGCCTCTATATCATTACTCCAGCCAGTATTGGCTGGCAGTCGTGACGCTTGCGTCAGGGAGGGGCCACCCTCCTCCCTATAAAAGGGTGTGACGCAGCGTCACCCGTCATTCAAGATAAGCTCACCTCTTCCTCGTGTCGTGCAATGAGGGTGATCTGGTGAGACACCTCACTCATGTTATCAGAGAACGGGGGTTACGGAATAGAGTAACCTCAAGTTCTCTTTCAAACATTCGTTTCGGTGTCTCACTATGGGGATATGCAGACTCCCGTATTGCCAGATAAGCCCATCTGAACGACTGACTGCCAATTTAGAAGGTCTCGTGGGGACCCACACTTAACACAGTGTGGGCTAGAGATGGTGCAGTGACATCCAACCTGTAAAACCTTGCAAAGGTCAAAGGTGAAGCCCAGCTCGCAGCTGCACATATCTCTTCTATAGAGACACCCCTAAAAAGGGCCCAAGAGGTTGCCATCCCTCTGGCAGAATGAGCATGAAGTCCCTCCGGAGGGGGGGATAAGCCAATTGGATCACCTCGACAATCCAGTGGGAAATGCGTTGTTTGCTAACGGGCTTGCCAAGATGTGGTTTAGCCCAGGAAACAAACAGCTGATCTGACCTCCTGAAAGCCTTTGTTCTTTCTATATAGGTATATAAAGCCCTAACTGGACAGAGAGCATGTAGGCGCTCCTGTTCAGGGGAGAAGAAAGGAGGAGGGCAAAAAGCTTCCAGCCCAATGGGGTGCATTGGAGATAAGGATTTTTGGGCACAAAGGCCGGATTTGGCCTGAGTGTGACTCCAGAGTTATCCCGCGTGAATCGGGTGCGCTCTTTGTGTATTGACAGCACATGAATATCACTGACACGCTTCGCAGATGCGAGAGCCAGGAGCAATGCAGTCTTCAAAGACAGGATTTTTATTTCCACCTGGTTTAGTGGTTCAAATGGTGGCTGTGAAACTGCCCCCAGCACCAGGGATAAATCCCACGTGGGAACGAGAGGTTTAGACACTGGGTGGAGCCGTCGTGCCCCTTTCATGAAACGGCAGACTAGCAGGTGATGGCTTACTGGGCCATCCACGAAGCCCACATGGCAGGCTGAAATGGCTGCTAGATATACTTTAATTGTGGAAAAGGCCTTTCCTTTATCTAACAGTTCTTGGAGAAAGGAGAGAATTGTTGTCACAGAGCACTGAAAGGAGAGAGTGTGAGACTTTCCACACCATTCCTCAAATACCCTCCACTTGTTCTCATACAATGATCATGTGGATGGGGCTCTAGCACTCTGAATAGTGGCTATAACACCCTGGGGGAGACCTGTCGTACTCAGATTCAACCTCTCACGGGCCAAGCCCACAGGTCGAGGCGCTCGGGGTAAGGGTGAAAAATCTCCCCCCTGGCTTGGGAGACTTGGTCTCGTCGGAGAGGGCGAGGCCAAGGTTCGCTCCACAAGAAGGGCATAATCTCCGCTAACCAATGGGACCTCATCCACCTTGGGGCGATCAATATCATTGTTAGCCCTTTCTCTCTCACTCTGGTTAGAGTGGGAGAAATTAAGGCCAGCGGAGGGAACGCATAAAGCAGAGCATGTGGCCAGTTGTGAGCTAATGCGTCTACCACTAGGGGAGCCTCCTGGTCCCTCAGGGAGAAATACAGTGGACACTGAGCGTTCTCCCTCGAGGCAAACAGATCGACCTGTGGCTGGCCAAAGCGGGTCCAGATTTGGGTCACCACATGCGGGTGCAGGGTCCAGTCCCCGTACTGCGGGTTTCCCCTGGACATTAAGTCTGCTCCCAAGTTCAGAGCTCCTGGAATGTGAGTAGCTCTCAGTGACAACAGATTGATGCTGCTCCACATGATCAGTCTGCGCGCCATGTGCAAAGGACGGGAACGTAACCCGCCCTGTCTGTTGATGTACGCCACAACAGTGGTGTTGTCTGTTCTGATCAGAACATGGTGGTTTCTCAACAGGGGAAGGAAGTGTCTCAGTGCTAGAAATGCTGCTAGCAATTCTAGCCAATTTATGTGAGCACCCCTATGTTGTGAGTCCCAGCTGCCGCTCACTGCTCTGCCCTCGTGAGTGGAACCCCAGCCCGTGAGACTCGCGTCCGTGGTCACCACCTTTCTGGCTGTGACAGCCCCCAGTGACACCCCCTGAGTAAGAAATGTGGGATTTCTCCAACAGTGGAGTGCTGCAGCACAGTCTGCTGTCACTCTGATATGGCGGTGGGTATGGCGCTTTCGATTCAGTCTCAGTGATGCAACCCATCGCTGAAATTCCCTCATATGCAGTCTGCCTAGAGGAATGACCGCCAGTGAAGACGGCATTAATCCCAGCATCTGCGGGCATTTTCTGAATGGGAGATATGTTCCCAACTGAAAAATGCCGGCACGTGATAGCATTTTTTTTTTTACTCTGTCCACAGAGAGACACGTGGAGTTTAGAGCTATTCCTATGAAAGAGATGGCCTGAGCTGGCTCCAGGACACTCTTTTGGTAGTTTATGGTGAAACCCAGAGCCATCAGATGATCCACGGTCAACCTGGTGTGCTCTCTTCCCATTATTTCTGACTCTGATAGCAGCAGCCAATCGTCTATGTATGACCTCAGATGCTGATTCAGAACCCATAGGTCCAGTATCGGACGCAGTCCCCCTCCCTTCTTGGGCACAAGAAAATACTTTGAGTAAAAGCCGCATTGGCTCTGTTCCTGGGGTATATCTCGTACTGCTCCCTTTGATAGCAAGGTAGTTATTTCTTCTTGCAGGATCCTGGCTGATTCGCCTTTTGCAAGAGAGAAAATCACTCTGTGAAATCTGGGAGGGGTGGTTGCGAATTGCAAACGATAGCCTCGCTCTAATGTCCTCACAACCCATTCTGGCGCAGTGAGAGATCGCCATCTCTCTATTCTTGCTGACAGCGGCCCCAAAGACAGGCGCTCCACAGTAGACGGAGCTCTGGCTCCCTCTTGTGGCGGAAACTGGTCCTTCGGGCCAGACCCGACTGCGCAGGCGGCCCACGCTTGACCAGCGCTTATGGGGCCGGACACCTCTGAGGAAATCAACCCCGGTGGTGTCTGGGTGCGTTGGGGCATTATGTTTTTCAACATACTTTCTGTGTTTTCACACATTTTTCCCGTGCCCTTGGCAACATGCCTGGATGCAACGGGTGAGTTTTTTTTAATAAACAGTGTGTTTTGTGAGACTGACATGCTTGATTCAGCTGAACAGTGTCTTGTCGTCTGCTGAAATGCGCTCTGTGGGATCCAACTCGAGTCCCAGGCGCTGAAAGGTGGAGGCAGAACACACTTCTCCGAACGGGCTCCGGAACTGAGCCCTGGAGTGAACTTGGAGCCCGGGCTGGTCCGGCTCCGATCTCCCCGTGGGGAATGTTAGGCAGTCCACTTCTTCTTGCGGTCCGACTGCTTGGCTGGTGGTGGGGCACCCTGAGTGACAGCAGGCGGGACATGTTTCCTGGGCCAGTGGGTCTTAGGGTTCTGCGATCCTAGGGGACGCTAGGATTGCCCTCTCCTGTAGGACGATGATGCTGAGGGCTCTGCCCGCCGCTTGTACTGCTGCTCTAGTGAGGTGGAGACACTGGTCCGTAACTACGCCCAGCTCTTCCCACAGCTCGCTAGCATCCGGGTTCGCAGCAGCCTGGTCCTGGAGCTCCGCCGAGTAGGCAAGCAAGAGCAATGAGGCGTTCAATGCCCTCGCGGTGGTGGCAACCGATTTATACGCCTTGTCAGCCAGGGAGGACTGCAAGCGTTCGGCCTTGGAGGGCAGCGACAGACCAGATGACATGGAAAGTTTCTGGTTTGGGTGGAGATGAGAAGCCACCAGATTCTCCACTGTGGGAATTTGGTAGATGCCCTTCTCCTTCATTCCAGCACAGTTAAACGCCGCCGCTCCCTGCACGGGGTTGGGTAGTGCGCTTTGATTTGGGGAGCCTTTTACCCTCGTATCATGAGGTGGAGGTCTCCGTTGTCACCGTGGGGCACGGGATTGCCAGATTTTCAGCTGCCCGTTTTGCAATGTCAAATAGCTCTATGCCGCGGGACTGTGTGCCGGGGTTATCACAATCGGCCCCTTGTGTCACAGAATCCCGACCAGAGGGGGCAAAGAAAACGTTGTCATCCTCGTCCGAGACGTTCCGACGCTCCCTCAGAGGATTCGCTGAGTAGCTCGTCATTAGCCTCGAGGGAATCAGACAACATAGCTTCGCAGATGACCTCGGCATCATCCACCAGTGGGAGGACAATATCCATCTCGTCGACCCATCTGGTGCCTGGTGTGGAGGACTCAGTGTGCTCCATCGGTGGGCCGATTGGAGACAGCATTGGGTCCTTCTTCGACAGGCTAGCCTGGCGGGCTAGCCTTCAGCGAAGGCTTTTTAGGGTGAAGTGAGCGCAGTGTTTGGATATACCCGGTGTGGAAATAGCCGCTTGGGCGTGTTGCAGCCCGAGGCACATCACACACACATCATGTGTTTCTGAACCTGAGATTTTGCAACCGCAGGGGCGAATTCTGGGCAGCGGTTTGCAGTCTGCCATATTATGGAAGCTTGGTGTAGCTAGCTTGGAATGGCTGGACGGCTAACGCTGATTTTTTACTTATTTTTTTCTTCTCTCGGTCGGGTAGCTATGGTGAGCTAGTATGACCTAGCTAGTGTGGTGGCTAGCACTTGTGCTACTTGGCTTGGTGACCGTGTGTAGCAAAGACAGTTAGCTTGGTCAGCTAACTGTTGTGCTAGATGCGTGGTGGCAGCTAACACACTCTCCGACCTGGCTCTGTGGTGAAGAGCAGGCGACTCGAAACGCGAGCCGTGCTAGCGCCCGGTGACCAAGGTGTTAGCTTGCTCGCATGGACAGTTAAGCTAGCACTCATGTTCACAGTCAGGAGAGATGAGGTTTCTAAGAAGCGAGAAGAGGAAATTGAATGACGGGTGACGCTGCGTCACACCCTTTGATAGGGAGGAGGGTGGCCCCTCAGTTGCAGATTATAAAGGATTCAGAAAGTTTATTCATGCAGGCCCATATGACAGAGAATATGCATGTTCTTTTTGTTTTCATATTATAATTTATATTTAATTGTGTTGTGGTTTGCAGTGTTTTGTGTTGTTTCACTTTAAATTTGTAAAAGGAAAAAGCTGAAAATTTAAATAGTTAAAAGTTGAAATGTGAATAGTTGATTTTTGTATTATATGATTTATTACATTTTATGTGGAGTGAATAAATAAAACTATATTTATGGTGGCCTCTACTGTGGCCCCTAGAGACAAAGCACGTACAAACTCCAAAACACTTGCAAACTCCAAAGCACATGCAAACTCCAAAACACATGCAAATTCCAAAACACATGCAAACTCCAAAACACGTACAAACTCCAAAACACTTGCAAAATCCAAAACACGTACAAACTCCAAAACACATGCAAATTCCAAAACACATGCAAACTCCAAAACACGTACAAACTCCAAAACACTTGCAAACTCCAAAACACTTGCAAACTCCAAAACACTTGCAAAATCCAAAACACGTACAAACTAAAAAACACTTGCAAAATCCAAAACACTTGCAAACTAAAAAACACATGCAAACTCCAAAACACGTACAAACTCCAAAACACTTGCAAATTCCAAAACACAACGGAAGTGCTCCAGGACGCTAGGGGCAGTGTTGAGCTTTTGTTACCTAGTAACTACACAAGCCAGGAAGTGCCAATGACCGGATTTGGGGTTTGCAGCCTTAAAGGCCGCATTTTAAGGCCGATTACGTCACAGCGACAAGAGAAGGCTTTCCCAATTCAAAGGCTGCTCGAAATGCGGCCCTCAAATGCGTCCTTAATTTCCCTGAATTTTAAGGATGGGTCGGTGTAGCCTTCATGGCCCAACATATCCCAGACTTCATAGTGCGGTGGTGGTGTGGATAATTTTGCCGAAAAAAAACGGTGGAAGCGGAGCGGAGGAAGAGTAAACTTTCAGAAGTAAGTACTGAATATTATGTCACTTATTTATGCGCAAATATTTTTTTAATGAAGAACATTAAACCATTATTGTTGGCCACATGTCGGGAAAGTTATGTGACATTAGTGATGTCTGTACTTTCAGAATTAACTTGGTTTTAAAGCCTTTACTTTAAAATATATATATATAGTCGACCTTAATCTTACAGAGATTGTGATGATTTTGTGGATAATTAAAGTCAGTCATATATCCACAAACACAACAAGCTGAAAGTCAGTGATGCTGCTCGGTTTGCAGTCCTGAATATCACGGCACAAGCAGGATCCACTGCACTGTTTAACGTGTGTTTGAACGAGCTGACGGTTCACTCGTTAAGCTGAAAGAAAGATGCTTTAATCACAGGAGTCACACATGTGTCCACTGCACCATCTGGGAATTCTTCTTGTTTCGTAATAACACAAACACTAAATCCTCCTGTTTGTAGCAGTGTATACACCTGAGACTGCCACCTTTCTGTCTGTCCTGCACTCTCTCTCTTTTTCTTTCTCTCTGATTGTGTAATAAAAGTATGAACATGTAGTTATAAGTTACACTTGTGTTTGAATCCTGCAGCTTATCACACATTTGATTTCCATGTGTGACAACTGCAAGTGTCCAGAGTGAGGACAGACTGAGGGACCCACTGCTGCACATCATCTGTGAGGCTTTGCACCCCTAATGATCCACCAGGACAAACTCAACAGTGTGTGAGGAAGAGGAGGAGGAAGAGCCAGCAGCAGCTGACAGATGGAGAGAATAGACAGACTGTTCCCTGTTTGTGAAGGACTGCTAGAAAAGTTTAAAATAACTAATTGTCTGTCCTGAATCAGTCTTATTAGGCAATGTTCAAATAATTTGATCATTCCAGTGTTTTCAGTGTGGGAGAAAGTACTCAGGGCCTTCAAGTTACACACTATGAAAGGCAGCAACAAGTGTAATATTCAGAAACCTAAAGTATGTATCAGCAGCAATGGACCTAAAAATAAATGTTTGTTTCAGTTCTATGAAGCTTTGAGTATTTTGGATTAGTAGCACTGCTGTGTTTGTTGCATCATATTGCTGTAATTGTTTATATGCTTTATATATTCTGAGGTAAGTTGATCTATAGTGTTACATCATATTCTATAAGGATGTTATGTGTTTGTATACTTTCTGCCCAGTTTGACCCATTTAGCAGAAGCCAGCCTGTTTAAGGCTCTGATATCTATTCTGTATGACTTAAAGCAGTTATGACATGGTCTGATTTTCTCACCCAATAAAGGAATATTTCATATATCAGTCTACTCTTCATTTTATCAGAAACAGTTATCACAGCTTGTGTCACGGTTTGCCGGGGCAAGCCGTGTGGAATATGAAATGGGACCCAAAATGCGGCAGCTCTGGTGCAGATGAATGTTTATTTACAGGGGTGTGAGTACAAACAGCGGTGGCGACAAAACATGAAACCGGAAACCTAAACTGGGTAAACTAATAAGACAAACCAGAATGAGGATGCAGGGAGGTCCGGAGAAATACATGCGAGGAGACGCAGGGAGACCGAGGGGAAACAACACAGACGAACCAGCAATTACTAAGACAGAAAATACAACTTAAATACACTCAGAGAACACAGGAAGATTACACACAGGTGGGAAACACAGCTGGGAGTGATTAACATAGCGAGACTAGGGAGGCAACACTGAAAACACTCACATCAGACGCAGACCTTCACAATAAAACAGGAACACGCGGGCAGGACAGAGTAAACACTAACAAAGGAAGAACAGAACCAAAATCGAAGAGAAACACAAAATGCTGGGTCAAAAGGACCCAGGATCATGACAGAACCCCCCCCGCAAGGGCTGGCACCCGACAGCCCAAAAACAAACAAAAAAAAAAAAAAAAACCAGAAAACAACCCGACCAGGGCGGGCGGAGGGGGTCCAGGACGGAGGGCTCGAGGCAAAACAAAACAGGAGCACCAGAAGGCCAGAAGACAAAAAGAAAAACAAAACACAAGTCCAAAACCAAAAGAAAAGCACACCAAAGCACAGGAAAACCGAGTCCAAAACGGAAAAGACCAGGGGGCCGGCCAGGGGGCCGACCGCACAGGAGTCCAAACAGTTCAGGGGGCCGGCCGTGCGGAAGGCAACGGCGGCCACACAGGCGAAGAGGGTCCGGGGGCCGGCCGTGCGGAAGGCAACGGCGGCCACTCAGGCGAAGAGGGTCCGGGGGCCGGCCGTGCGGAGGGCAACGGCGGCCACTCAGGCGAAGAGGGTCCAGGGGCCGGCCGTGCGGAAGGCAACGGCGGCCACTCAGGCGATGGCGGTCCGGGGGCCGGCCGTGCGGAAGGCAATGGCGGCCACTCAGGCGATGGCGGTCCGGGGGCCGGCCGTGCGGAAGGCAACGGCGGCCACTTAGGCGATGGCGGCCGGCCAGTAGCCTAGCCAGCGGTCTAGAAAACGGCCGCTTAGCTCCAGACCCAAATGAGGCTGGGCCAGGCGAGGCTGAGGGCACGGAAGCCGGGGCCACAGCAGGCGGAGATGATGAAGCCACAGCAGGCGGAGATGATGAAGCCACAGCAGGCGAGGACGAAGCTGAAGCCGAGCCAGGCGAGGACGAAACTGGACCAGGCGAGGCTGGAGCCGAAGCTGAAGCCAGACCAGGCGAGGATGAAACTGGACCAGGCGAGGCACAGGCAGAAGCTGGACCAGGCGAAGCACAGGCAGAAGCTGGACCAGGCGAGGATGAAGACTCGGATGAAGCCGGACCAGGCGAGGATGAAGACTCGGATGAAGCCGGACCAGGCGAAGCACAGGCAGAAGCCGGACCAGGCGAAGCACAGGCAGAAGCCGGACCAGGCGAGGATGAAGACTCGGACGTAGCTGGACCAGGCGAGGATGAAGACTCGGACGAAGCTGGACCAGGCGAAGCACAGGCAGAAGCCGGACCAGGCGAAGCACAGGCAGAAGCCGGACCAGGCGAAGCACAGGCAGAAGCCGGACCAGGCGTGGATGAGGCTGCAGCTGGCGATGAGGCTGCAGCTGGCGATGAGGCTGCAGCTGGCGATGAGGCTGCAGCTGGCGATGAGGATGATGAAGCTGCAGCAGGCGAGGATGAAGCTCGACCAGAATCAGGCGTGGATGAAACCGGGCCAGGCGTGGATGAAACCGGGCCAGGCGTGGATGAAACCGGGCCAGGCGTGGGTGAGGCTGCAGCTGGCGGTGAGGCTGCAGCTGGCGGTGAGGCTGCAGCTGGCGGTGGCTGGACGGGCTCCTCGGGCCCTCCAGCTGACGAAGCAGGAGGCTGGACGGGCTCCTCGGGCCCTCCAGCTGAAACAGGAGACAAAGGCCGGAGCGGTCCCTCGGACCCTCCAGCTGACGTGGCATGAGGCCGGACGGGCTCCTCGGGCCCTCCAGCAGACGTGGCATGCATCAAAGGCCGGAGCGATCCCTCGGACCCTCCAGCGGAGACACGAGATAAAGGCCGGAGCGGTCCCTCGGACCCTCCAGCGGAGACACGAGATAAAGGCCGGAGCGGTCCCTCGGACCCTCCAGCGGAGACACGAGATAAAGGCCGGAGCGGTCCCTCGGACCCTCCAGCAGAAGTCACCACTAAGCCAGCAGTCATGGAGTCCTCTGGCAAACACGAAGGCAACTGGCGATGCACTGAGCACTGGCTCTGCCCAGGCAACGCTGACATGGTGCAGTTCCCAGGTGGCTGCATATACTTCAGGGGTCCAGAATCAGCCGGGGACTGAGACCTAGCCTCTGGGGAAGCCCTGGAGCGGCAATCTGTGCCAATGGCGGCTGAACCATGAGAAGCACCTTGAGGTGAAATGAAACTGTCTCCCTGCACGGAGTGAATGAGTGAAGCCGATGATACTGGAGCCAGAGCTACGGGTAGCGGGGGCACTGGAGCTACTGGGGCCTGCGCTACAGGCGGCACTGGAGCTACTGGGGCCTGCGCTACAGGCGGCACTGGAGCTACTGGGGCCTGCGCTACAGGCGGCACTGGAGCTACTGGGGCCTGCGCTACAGGCGGCACTGGAGCTACTGGGGCCTGCGCTACAGGCGGCACTGGAGCTACTGGGGCCTGCGCTACAGGCGGCACTGGAGCTACTGGGGCCTGCGCTACAGGCGGCACTGGACACTGAACTGAGGGAGGCTCTGGACACTGAACTGAGGGTGGCACTGGAAACTGAGCTGCGAAGGACTGCGGGGGAGCTGACCGAGCTGCGAAGGGCTGCGGGGGAGCCGACCGAGCTGCGAAGGGCTGCGGGGGAGCCGACCGAGCTGCGAAGGGCTGCGGGGGAGCCAACTGAACCGAGGGTGGCTGCGGGGGAGCCAACTGAACCGAGGGTGGCTGCGAGGGAGCTAACTGAACCGAGGGTGGCTGCGAGGGAGCTAACTGAACCGAGGGTGGCTGCGAGGGAGCTAACTGAACTGAGGGTGGCTGCGAGGGAGCTAACTGAACTGAGGGTGGCTGCGAGGGAGCTAACTGAGCTGGCTGAACAGAGTGTGTCTGCGGGGCGGCTAACTGGGCTGCTGGTAGCTGCACAGGCGATAAGCAGCTCGCGTTGACATCCGCCACACAAAACACAGCCCCCGAATGAACAGTCACAACGTCTGGAAAAGACACAGAGTCCTCACTCACCACAGCCAGCGAATTAGAAGTCCGAACGTCCGGCTGTGGGGTGGCGCGCCTGCGGCGCGATCGGCGTTTCTTCCCGGCAGATGGCACCGACGGGCCGGGCAAGACCACATCCGGCGAGTCGGGCGGCGAGGTAGGAGTGGCTGAGAGAAGGTGCGGTGTGAGCCGGAAAAAAGTCTGCATGGTCGGAGGAAGTGACTGCAGAAGCCATGGCAGGCCAGAAAAGAGCCGTTGTAGCCGACTTTCCACGGCACGACGAAGCTCCTCTGGAGGGTTCTCCAGCCATAGCCCGAGGAGAATCTCCACATTGTACGCGATGTCGTCCTGGAGCTCCTCGGACGGATTCACTGCCGCTGGGTCCATGGTGGCTGGTTCGTACTGTCACAGTTTGCCGGGGCAAGCCGTGTGGAATATGAAATGGGACCCAAAATGCGGCAGCTCTGGTGCAGATGAATGTTTATTTACAGGGGTGTGAGTACAAACAGCGGTGGCGACAAAACATGAAACCGGAAACCTAAACTGGGTAAACTAATAAGACAAACCAGAATGAGGATGCAGGGAGGTCCGGAGAAATACATGCGAGGAGACGCAGGGAGACCGAGGGGAAACAACACAGACGAACCAGCAATTACTAAGACAGAAAATACAACTTAAATACACTCAGAGAACACAGGAAGATTACACACAGGTGGGAAACACAGCTGGGAGTGATTAACATAGCGAGACTAGGGAGGCAACACTGAAAACACTCACATCAGACGCAGACCTTCACAATAAAACAGGAACACGCGGGCAGGACAGAGTAAACACTAACAAAGGAAGAACAGAACCAAAATCGAAGAGAAACACAAAATGCTGGGTCAAAAGGACCCAGGATCATGACAGCTTGTACATTTTCTTTTTATAAATATATGTAAGCAATGAGCCAAATTTAGTAATGCCAACATACTGAAGGAACAACATTTGTCTCTTATATATGATACACCTATATATGCACTGTCAAAGATACTTGTCTTTGAGTGAAGATTTAAGGTGATAGGACATATAAATAACTGCAACTTGAATCTGTACTGAAGCTCAGTATTTGACACAGAGTTCATGTTCACTGCTGTAATAGCTAATAATGATTAATATAATAACTATAATATTGGCCATATTATATTTACATTACCAAAGTGATATGACTTTAGTCTCATGAACAACATTAGCTAATTCTTATTTACTAACTAATCTTGAAATAACTGTTCAGTACAGAAATGAAGCCCAAAAATCATGTTTTACTGTCCTGTGGTCTCAGCCTCAGATACTTATCAAATCACACAAAGCTCTTGTAGAAACAAACAAACAAATGAACAAAATATGTTCTCCCTCATTTCTGTCAAACCAAGTTGTATGACACGTTTCCAGCGGTTAGTATCATGGTTGCTAGGCAACCTGGGAAGCGCGACGGAGACTAGACCGTCCCATACAGACAAACTTGCCGTTTATTTTGCAAATCGAGCTCAACACTGCCCCTAGCGTCCTGGAGCACTTCCGTTGTGTTTTGGAATTTGCATGTGTTTTGGAGTTTGCAAGTGTTTTTGAGTTTGCAAGTGTTTTGGAGTTTGTACGTGTTTTGGAGTTTGCATGTGTTTTGGATTTTGCAAGTGTTTTTTAGTTTGCAAGTGTTTTGGAGTTTGCAAGTGTTTTGGAATTTGCATGTGTTTTGGAGTTTGTACGTGTTTTGGAGTTTGCATGTGTTTTTTAGTTTGCACGTGTTTTGGAGTTTGCATGTGTTTTGGAATTTGCATGTGTTTTGGAGTTTGTACGTGTTTTTTAGTTTGCAAGTGTTTTGGAATTTGCATGTGTTTTGGAGTTTGCATGTGCTTTGGAGTTTGCAAGTGTTTTGGAGTTTGTACGTGCTTTGTCTCTAGGGGCCACCGTAGGCCTCTACAGACAAAGCACATACAAACTTCAAATCGCATACAAATTCTGAAGCACGTACAAACCCTGAAGCACGTACAAACTCCAAAACACGTAAAAACACGTACAAACTCCAAAACACGTAAAAACTCCAAAACACGTGAAAACACGTACAAACTACAAAACACGTAAAAACTCCAAAACACATACAAACTACAAAACACGTAAAAACTCAGAAGCACATAAAAACTCAAAACACGTACAAAACACAACAGAAGGGCTCCAGAATGCTAGGCGCAGTGTTGAACTTTTGTTACCTAGTGGCTACACAAGCCAGCAAGTACCAACGACCGGATTTGGTGTGTGGTAGTAACAGGTAATATGTCTGTGAAGGTTCTCAGTCATCCAGGTCATCGTAGTCAAAGGAGCTTGCAAAGAAAAGCGCCTGGACTTCTTTAAGTTACTTGAAGACGTTTCACCTCTCATCCGAGAAGCTTCTTCAGTTCTAAGGCCAAATGGTGGAGAGTCCCAGATATAAACCTAGTGGGAGTATCCCCCCACAGAGAGGCAAAAGGACCCCCTGATGATCCTCTAATCGCCTGAGCCAAGGTGTGAAATTGGGTGTCGGTCCCAATCAGCCAGAGTTTCGGGTGAGTTCATTGTGAAACCTGGCCCCACCTTATCATGCGAATTCCTGAGATCAGATGGCCCAGGATGTGAGTGGGCGTTAAGGCGTCTGGGAAGGGATCTCAAAACTGGATTATAGATGGCAGAGAGTTGGTGTCGTAAACCACCGCCTCTGTTCAAAGATGGTCGCTCACAGTGGACATAGATGGCTTCTTTCACTCCTCTTTCAAACCATCTGTCCTCTCTGTCCAAAATGTGAACATTGGCATCCTCGAAAGAGTGTCCTTTATCCTTAAGATGCAGATGGACAGCTGAGTCTTGTCCTGTGGAGGTGGCTCTTCTGTGTTGTGTCATGCGCTTGTGAAGTGGCTGTTTGGTCTCTCCAATGTAGAGGTCTGGTCATTCCTCGCTGCACTGTACAGCATACACCACATTGTTAAGTCTGTGTTTTGGCGTTTTGTCTTTCGGGTGAACCAGTTTTTGTCTGAGCGTGTTGCTCGGTCTGAAATGCACCGGGATGTCATGTTTGGAGAAAACCCTCCTGAGTTTTTCTGATACACCGGCTACATAGGGGATGACAATGTTGTTGCGTCTGTCCTTCTTATCCTCCCTCGCTGGTGTCTGGTCTTCTTTTCTGTGCCTCTTTGCTGACTTTAAGAACGCCCATTTAGGATAGCCGCACGTTTTGAGTGCTTCCTTTACATGTGTGTGTTCCTTCTTTTTTCCTTCAGGCTTAGAGGGAACATGTTCTGCCCGGTGGTGTAGGGTCCTAATTACTCCAAGTTTGTGTTCCAGAGGGTGATGGGAGTCAAACAGGAGGTACTGGTCCGTGTGTGTGGGCTTCCGGTAAACTTCAATGTTGAGGTTGCCATTCTCTTCAATGTGCACAGCGCAGTCCAGGAAAGGCAAATAGTTGTCCTTTGTGTCTTCCCTGGTGAACTTGATGTTTTTATCCACAGCGTTAATGTGCGCAGTGAAGGATTCCACTTCTTGTGTCTTGATTTTGACCCAGGTGTCATCTACATATCTGTACCAGTGGCTGGGTACTCTTCCTTTGAAAGAGCCAAGAGCCTTCCTTTCCACTTCCTCCATGTAAAGGTTGGCTACAATAGGTGACACGGGGGAGCCCATGGCACAGCCATGTTTTTGTCTGTAAAAGCCTTCGTTGTATTTGAAATATGTAGTGGTGAGGCAGAGGTCTAATAGTGTGCAAATCTGATCGGGTGTGAAGTTGGTCCTGTCCTCCAAGGAGCTGTCTTCTTGTAGTCGTTTTCTGACAGTCCTCACTGCCTCCGTGGTGGGTATGCAAGTGAAGAGAGAGACTACATCAAAGGACACCATGGTTTCATCTGGATCCAGGGTAAGTTTCTGGATCTTGTCAGTGAAGTCGGTGGAGTTCTTGATGTGGTGTGGGGTGTTCCCCACGAGAGGAGCAAGGATGGTAGCAAGGTGTTTTGCAATGTTATAAGTGGCTGAGTTTATGCTACTGACTATGGGTCTGAGTGGGACAGCTTCCTTGTAGACTTTAGGAAGTCCGTAAATGCAGGGTATGGCATCCCCCGGGTAAAGGCGGTGATATGTAAGGCGGTCAATGATTTTGTCCTTTTCAAAGTCTTGAAGGCAAGCTATAACTTTCTTTTTGTAGCTGCTTGTGGGGTCTCGCTTTAAGGCTTCGTAGGTATTGTTGTCACTGAGCAGAGTAGTGATCTTTGTATGGTAATCTGTAGTGTTTAGGACCACGGTGCATCTTCCCTTATCAGCTGGTAAAACAGTGATGTTGTGATCTTTGCTCAGGGAAGCGACGGCCTTCTTTTCCTGTATTGTGAGGTTGGACGGAGGGACTTTGGCACTGGAGAGGGTGGCTGAGACTTTCATCCTGATTTGCTCTGCTTCTGTCTGTGATAATTTATTAATCCGTATGGCAGATTCTGTGGCTGTGATGAGGTCCACTATGGGCAACTGTTGTGGAGAAATGGCAAAATTGAGTCCTTTGGCTAATACTCTCTTTTCAGGTTCAGTGGGATTCCTGTCTGAAAAGTTCTTAACCCATTTCTCCTGACTGTCTTCAGGTGTGTTTTCTCCGCTGGGTTGTGTAGGTTCAGAATGAGGAGTGTGTGTTTTTGAAAGCAAGGTGTGAAATTTCCTGCGTTGTCTTTCTTTTCCTTTAGAGTGTTGGGCCCGCTGGGCCTTGTCCACAAACTTGTAAACCTCTTCTAAGATTGGAGAGGGTAGAAGGGTTTCCAGTTCCTGCAGAGTCTGGCTGATCTTGATCTGGAGGGCATCTATAGTGAAATGGACCTGTCTTATCCTTTCACTTAAAAGGTGATTTTGTGCTCTCTGTAGAATCAAGTCTGCTCTGTATCCCCTGACAGTGGATCCAAGGCGCAGGCACAACACAGAAGAGCCACCTCCACAGGACAAGACTCAGCTGTCCATCTGCATCTTAAGGATAAAGGACACTCTTTCGAGGATGCCAATGTTCACATTTTGGACAGAGAGGACAGATGGTTTGAAAGAGGAGTGAAAGAAGCCATCTATGTCCACTGTGAGCGACCATCTTTGAACAGAGGCGGTGGTTTACGACACCAACTCTCTGCCATCTATAATCCAGTTTTGAGATCCCTTCCCAGACGCCTTAACGCCCACTCACATCCTGGGCCATCTGATCTCAGGAATTCGCATGATAAGGTGGGGCCAGGTTTCACAATGAACTCACCCGAAACTCTGGCTGATTGGGACCGACACCCAATTTCACACCTTGGCTCAGGCGATTAGAGGATCATCAGGGGGTCCTTTTGCCTCTCTGTGGGGGGATACTCCCACTAGGTTTATATCTGGGACTCTCCACCATTTGGCCTTAGAACTGAAGAAGCTTCTCGGATGAGAGGTGAAACGTCTTCAAGTAACTTAAAGAAGTCCAGACGCTTTTCTTTGCAAGCTCCTTTGACTAGTAACAGGTAAATGAACTTTTTTTTTTTAATTATTTGACTATATATGAATGCAATACAATACAATACACATATGCTTTCATGCTTTCAATTGTGTAATTTAAGTGATCTAGGTAGCTCTGTTTTGGAAGTTCAGTTCATGCTAGAAATGTGTTTTGGAGTTTGTATGTGTTTTGTCTCCAGGGGCCACCGCATATATTTATATATAAACATATATAAATAAAACCACTTTTTTTTTACATTAGTAATTCCTTTTGTGCATAATTTTGTATTATTGTTAATAATAAGTTAATTAAAGCAACAACAACCTGAAGAGCCGGTTCGGAGCCGAAAGAGCCGGCTCTTTTTAGTGAGCCGAGCCGAAAGAGCCGGTTCTCTAAAAAGAGCCAGAAATCCCATCACTACTGCCTACATGCTCTTAAGGAATATAAGTCAATGTTTGTTAGGACATGCACTCTGTTACTGAGCACTTTGTTTGAAGCACTTTATTTAAAGCACTTTAAGTTTACTACAGGCTTTGGGTGGATTTAACTCCATCAGTTTATCTAATTTTCCTATACTTGACTGCCTGTTCTGGTTATTTCAAAGCTGATCATCTTTCTTTGTACCCATTTTAAAAAATTGTTTTTCATTTCCCTTTCAAAAAAAAGTGATTAGTATTTGACTTTTTGTTTTGCATTTTTGTGTATTTTGAGAAAGATCCAATTAGGACTGATGTCGTCCTTTGTGATTTTATAAAAAGATAAATGTTCTACACTGAATTTATAATGCTCACTCCATGCTGCCCATGTCCATGTGATGTTTTTAAATTTCCATGAAAAAAATGTTAAATAAACAAAATGTAAAGTAACTGAATTTCTGTACTTTTTTTAGTATTCTACACTCAAACATTGAATCATAAATATCTTTTAATTAATAATCATATAATTTGAGTTTAGGTTGTAATATAAGTGCATTGTGTTTCATCAAAATAATAAACTACAAGAAACACAAAAATATTGAAATTAAAGTATACAGTCTTTGAGTAAATTTCAATTAATAAAATATAATTTAAAATTTTTAGGTTAACAATGAATACAAATTTTGAGTACCCCCATACTTAGAAGAGATGAGTTTGTGTACTTAAATCTTTTGAGATAATCAGTTTCCACAAAAGTTTTAAGTTCAGTCAACTTATTCGGGTTTACAGTGTGCTACTGAAGCATCCTGGTCTTCCATAACACCTCAACAGAGCCACAGACTGATAGCATCCACACTGTAAAATCTAATATTGTGGTTAATCAAAAATATTAAGTAGACTGTACTCAATTTTTATCAATTTGTTATTAGAACTCAATTTAAGTAAGTTACCAGTACTTTTTATGCAAAAAACACTGATCAACTCAATTTATTTGAGTTGTCTTAACTTAGAAAAACTAAGTAAGCAGGGAATTTTGCTTCTCAGTGCGGAAGGATGAAAGATGTTTTGAAAATGCCACATCACTACCGTCCTCCTCCCTAGCACGGATCAGTCCGCAAGTTCATGGTGCCAGCATTTTTTTCTGTAATATGTTGAGCAAACCTGGAGAAGCTTCAGCTCAAGATATTATTGTTGTCATTGCTGTGGATCTTTACCTGATACACTGACTTGGTGAGTAAATGTTTACTCTTATTCAAATTGATTTTGTGGCTTCTCTTAGTTTAGCACCAGGTTTATAATCTTGCTAGCTAGTTAGTGTTAACCTAGCGTTGCTGCTGCCACTGGGCTCATGTTACTTAAAAATTAACACCACAGCCTTAAAAACCTTATATAAAAATATGTCTGTTTGACATAAAAAAGTGAGATAAGAGCCCAGACAAATTTTTTCAGGAGGTGCAGCCGTTAGGGGTGGGGGTGTGGGGGGTATTTTCAATCCATAGCACTAACTAACTAACTAACTATATATATCATGTTTAACCTGAGTAGCAAAAGACCGCAGGAGGGTTGAAAACGATACGCCAGGAGTTAGCTGTGCTCGCCGGCTCTATCAAGTGTTGACCTCCCGGTCAGCTATCGTGCTGGCGGATAACAGAGGTATTTGAACATTACACAGCTACATTCTCGTCCTGTGTGGACGAGGAATACAGAGTTGGTCACACAACGTCAAAAGTATGTGCCTTATGTTACGCTGTGCGCCATGTTATTGTTTACATGAGATGAATTGCAGAATGGCAGATATTCAGATTAACAGTATTTTGTCTCTATCTTCAGGTTTTACACTCTTACATACACACACGCAGTTAATGTCCCTGTATTTACACAGGCAGAGGCGTCACGGTGTAATTATTTTGCGTGTAGTTGTTTTTTTCCTGTGTAATAATATTCAACATTGCTATCAATACATTTTTCAAAAAATGCCTCTCTGTGCAAAATGGGTTTAAAAACATAAACAACTGTGGGATACTGTTTGTCCGGGATTTGAACTGGGGGAACAAATTGTGGCAGAATCAGCCTGATATTATTTGTATCCCACTGTAACTTTACTGTATAAAGAGCTAACATCTCCAAAATGTCAGGAGTAGTTAGTCATTACAAGAAGTGTTTGTGAACTAAAAATCAAGAATGTGGGATACTGTTTGTCCGTGATTTGAAAAACCCAGCCCGGCGTGCGCTCCCGACGAAGGGAAAACCAATTCTGCAGGGGAGACCTACCTTGGCACTTGTGCAGGTGAAGCCAAAGGGAAGATATGTTTCACCATATTTTCTAGTCTTTGGCTTAGAATGAAGTTGGTTTGGAAACATATTCAGCGATGCTTCATCTCCTGCTTTGCATTTGTGTGACCCGTCAAAAACCTGTCCATTATGCTAGCAGTGTCCAAGCGGTTTTTTTTGTTGTTTTGTTTTTCCTTTTAATACCGCCCCCCCCCCCCCCCCCCCGCAATGGCTTTGCGCCCGCCCCCCCTCCCCAGTGGGCGGGCCCCACACTTTGGGAAGGTCTGGCTTAGAGGGTCTACACTGTATATAGTCTGCAAGTTTTCGAACAGCAAAATTTGTTTTGTGCCCAAATCATTTTGCAGATCATTAGAATGAAAGTTATAGACCATGTTTGCATAGCCCTTTTTAAAATGATGCTTTCATGACAATATTCTATGTTGGGTGGGGGTCAGGGCTATCCAGACTGACAAGTGGGACATTGAATGTCACCTCTCCGGTGGGAAGGGAGTCTGAGATTGTCTAAATTTGAGTCTGTTCTATACCAAATGCAGAAAAAAATGTTTTAAGAAAGCAAATAAGTTCGTGTTCCAAAAAATATGATTGTTTGCTTGCAGGACACCAGGAGAGACGAGTCCTCCGTCACAGATGGTGTGGTCAGTGAAGATGGTTGCCTGCAGGTTCGAGCTCATTGCATCTCCAACCCACATCCACTGCCACTGTACTTAAGGGAAGTTAAAGACTTTCTTCTGCACTTACATTTGGATCACCTAAATTCATGACAGTCATTCAGGCAGTAATGCCTGAACTGGAAACAAGCCATCCTTAAAATGATACAACATTCCAGCTCATGTGTTGGAATGAAAAACAAATGTGTTGTTTATATTAGAGACTTCACTTGTGACAGAACAATAAATATTTTTTATTTTGATTATATAAGTAATGTAAGTACAAAACAAACTTGTGGTAGGCCTAAACCTAGTTTCAGAATAATTAAATCTGAGACTTTGTTTCATTGTAAGATTATAACAGTGATGGCAATATAATTGTTTGTTGTTCAGCACAACAGTGTCCAGTATGTTGGTTGTTATACTTTGTTGCGTTTGAAAATAAAAGTTGGGCTGATTTTAACATCATTACAAAAAGTGTTGTTAATTATTTTTAATCATATTAAGGTTACCACAAATTGTTTTTTCATTTAGTTGAACTTGAAATGTTTGTCAGTAGGTAAACAATTAGTATTGTACAGGGTGGGCCATTTATATGGATACACCATAATAAAATGAGAATGGTTGGTGATATTAAAGTCCTGTTTGTGGCACATTAGTATATGTGAGGGGGCAAACTCCTCAAGATGGGTGGTGAACATGGTGGCCATTTAGAAATCGGCCATCTTGGATACAACTTTTGTTTTTTCAATAGGAAGAGGGCCATGTGACACATCAAACTTATTGGTAATGTCACAAGAAAAACAATGGTGTGCTTGGTTTCAACGTAACTTTATTCTTTCATGAGTTATTTACAAGTTTCTCTTTGTTCACAGCCATTGACATGTCGAAGAGGTTAACACGTGAGGAGCGGATCGAAATTGTGTTGATATCTGGTGAACGCAGTAACCGGGTCATTGCAGCAGATTTCAATGCAAGACACCCTACGAGACCACCCATCTCTCATGCTACAGTCAGCAAACTGCTTGCTAAGTTTCGCCAAACTGGTTCAGTGTTGGATTTGCCAAAATGTGGACGCAAGAAAATTGTCACTAATGAAGAAACATCAGTGGCTGTCCTAGCTTCATTCAGCAAGAACCCACAGCGTAGCACTCGCCGCATGTCACTGGAGAGTGGCATTAGTCAAACATCCCTTCGACGGATATTAGCTACTCACAAATGGCACCCTTACAAACTCCAGCTACTGCAGCATCTCAACGAGGACGACCCAGATCGGCGCACAGAATTTGCAGAATGGGCAAAACAAAAATTGGAACAGGACCCTCAGTTCACGCAGAAGATTTTGTTCAGTGATGAGGCAAACTTTTATGTGAATGGTGAAGTTAACAAACAAAACCACCGCTTTTGGTCTGACACTAACCCACATTGGATGGATCCCTCCAAGACTGTTGGACCAACAAAAGTGATGGTTTGGTGTGGTATATGGTAGGGCTGTTCGATATAACGATATATATCAGATGACGATATAAAAATGTCTATCATTTCATTTTACGCTGTCGTTGTTTCATGGAGTCGCAAAATAAACTGTTTACGGCAATATTTTTTCATCGTTTTGATGGTCACTGTAGTGGCTATATTAATTTCTTAAAGTTCTCTCTTTCTCTTATATTTAATATAACCACACTACGGACGGACAAGCGCCTGTTTTTATGCGTTTTGGTTAGCAACAACGACGGTAACACCATCGCCTGTCCGCTTGTTTATGTTCCACATAAACTTTTCACAATAAAGCTCAAGATCCTGTTGAGACTTTTCAAAATAAACTGAATCATGTGAAAGAGCAGATTATTTACGGATGAGAAGTAAAAAAGAGCCGCCAGGTGCTAAAAAAACCCTTAGAATCAAACGTTAGAACAGGCTTTTCCCCGCAGCACGCTGTGTAATAAATACTCACAAAGAAAACAGCGGCTGTTACAACTTATGTCTAAAAATGTATAGCTTCATGCATCTGTTAAAACACTCGACTCCAGCTACATGACGCGCAGCTGGAAACACTTCCTGCAAGTCGAGCTGCCCGAGATTCACAGAATTTACAGAAAATGTTACATTTTTGTGATTTATATCGCATTGACAATCCAACACAATGGGCAGCACATTGAACACATTTTATAAGTGGTCAGAAACTTGTAAATAACTCATGAAAGAATAAAGTTACATTGAAACCAAGCACACCATTGTTTTTCTTGTGACATTACCAATAAGTTTGAAGTGTCACATGACCCTCTTCCTATTGAAAAAACAAAAGTTGTATCCAAGATGGCTGACTTCTAAATGGCCACCATAGTCACCATCCATCTTGAGGAGTTTGCCCCCTCACATATACTAATGTGCCACAAACAGGACTTTAATATCACCAACCATTCCCATTTTATTACGGTGTATCCATATAAATGGCCCACCCTGTAGAATGGGAGGGAGAGTCTTCTTCTTTTCAGCCCCTCTTCTGTAGAATGATCTTCCAGTTTGGACTGAGAAGACAGACCCTTTTTGCTAAAGCATTTAGGTAGGGCTGGATCAGGTGACCCTGAATCCTCCCTTAGTTATGATTGCAATAGGTCTAGGCTGCTGGGGGATTTCCATGATGCACTGGGTGTCGCTTCTCAACTCATTTTTTCACTCATTATGCATTTATATATATGTATTTGTTGGAGTTTTCTCTGTATTATTGTAGGGTCTTTACCTTACAACATAAAGCACCTTGAGTTGATTGTTGTTGTACTTTGAGGCTATATAAATAAAATAGAACTGAATTAAATTAAAATACTTTCTGTGTGCTGTGCAGGGTCCAAAAACTAACTTCAAAGAATCGGTGCAATGGTATTAAATAAGTAACTACAGTGATGTGGCCGCTCTACATTAAGAGACTTTCGTACAGGCAAGTCTATTTGAAATGCAGAAAATTCATTCACAGCGCCACCAAGTGGAAGAACAGTGAAAAGCAGCCAAGCAGCAGATTCCAGTTAGTTTCTGTTTATTTCATAATTCTTCTGCATATATTATCAACAGTTTAACAAACAGGATTCTTTTAGTTAAAAACACGATGTAACATTGATGGATGGAGGTCTAACATGTGAAACACTTAAACCACTTCTACACACAGAAACTTTTGGCTTATTCAGACCAGTTTGGCAGCGCTGTATTTGGGAGAGGTGTCAGTAAAGGTTCTTGATGGAGGGCAGCAGCTTCACACTCACACAGACGGAAACTAATTCCACTACTGCCAGTACAACACAACATCCCCAGGTTTGTACGACTGCTGGGCTAATGCAGTCAAAGTCATGCACTAAGAAAACTTTGCAGGTTTCCAACACAAAGTCACTTTTTCAGACGTGTTGGAAAATGTCCAAAATGCTGCAAAATGTGCGAGCCACGAGCATCAGTTTGTGCCTCTGAGGGGTTTTATCACAAGTGCAGATAAAAAGATTGCCATTCAAATAAAAAAAAAAAAAGATTCCTATAAATGTCTTTATGCTAACTCTAACTTAACAAAAAGCAGATGAAACCATAAAGTTATTGTTACAAAACATCACCCAAACGGAAAGCTTTATGTTGGAAAATCTTTAAATTTAGTTTAGTTTAAGATTGATTCATGATTTTACAGACACTGGCATTTTCAGGTTAATGGGAAGTGGTGTGAAATATATGTTTCAGATGGCTTTGATTTGACTGTAATTTTTTAATCTCTGCATGAAACACATTAAAAAAGATATTCAAAGAAAACAGCTGAGATAAGTTGTTTAACCAAATGTTGCGTTTTGCATATAAAACCGTGAATAAAAAGCATGATTATTTAATTTTCACAAAAATCGACAGTGGGCCTTATAATTCGGTGCGCCATATGTATGAATTCTGGTTGTGCTTACTGACCTTGAACTGATTTTATGTGGTGCGCGGCGCTCAAAAATTGGTCAAAAAAATTTTTTACTACGACTTTGGTCAGCTACGAAGCCGCACCAGAGCATTACGGCTACTGTAGTCAGGAGCCTTGCAGAGTAATCTGGGTCCAAAACTCCATCTGCTTCAGGTCCCAAAGTCAAACGAGCACTGCGGCATCACTGAGATTTAAAAAACTGTCTAAATTCTCTCATCTTTAATAAAATGATCAGCGTTGCTGCTTTACCAGGCGTAACAATTAAGGCATCCATGATGACAGAATTTATTAAATTTAATGGAGTTACAAGTTAGCAGGAAGTTAGCTCGCTAGTTTCCGTCTAAACATGATATACCATGTTCTGACTGAGAGATTTCTGAAACAAATTAAAACATACAGCTCTGCTATCACTTCCAACATAAATGAAGACAGAAGAGTAAACAGCAGTGACTTTTGTAGGGTTGCTGAAGGTGGGCTAGCTGATATATAATGATGTGCTACGTGATCGCTAGCGACACAGTTATGTTAGCATAACATAAAATCAGTGAGGCTGGAGGATGAATGCTAACTTTTTTCCACTCAATAAAAGTTAACGTAAGGGTTCCTGATGATTTCGACAAATGCAATCGCATGGCAGGATGCTGTAAACGGACCAAACATTAGTCAGAAGAACAACTGAGATAATCCATCGACAATACAAGGTTAGTCATTAATATACTGAAACAACATGGGAATAGAGCAGCTGCAAAAGGATTCAGCATTAATGAATCAATGGTACGGAAGTTGAGGAAGGAAGAAGAATGAGTTGCATAAAGTTTGACTTATCTGACTGTTTTGTTTCGCTTAATGCGCCTTATAATCCAGTGCGCCTTATGGTCCGAAAAATACAGTAATAATTTTAGGAGCTAAAATAGTTTGAATTACTGTGAATAAAAGATTGATGCAGCTTCATCTCTGGAAATCAGATCTCCCGGAGAAAAATCTCTGTGGTCCTAATAAAACACCATTATCAGATCCTAAATGGAAATAATGATGATTACTGAAGGTAACAATTACTTATGATGTCAGCATAAAACGAAATTTACAAAACTGGAGCAGGTATGTGCAAAAGTTACTGATAGGTGCCTATCAGTCCTCACGTGTACACCATCTGATTAAACCTATAGAGGACTGTCTGCACCACCTCTATTCATCAACGCCTGTTTTATGAATTAAAGCAGGAATATCACGTGACATAAGTAAGATTGTTCAGTTCGGCAGTCAGAGAATAAAAATTCCTTGAGAGGCACAAACTGAATCAAACTGAATAAGATAAATTGCAACTGATTCTAATAATGAGCAGTGTGTGTTTGTGTGTGAAAGAGGTATAAGGAGAGCTAATGCAGGATGCTTGTAGGACTTTAGGGTAAGGTTGGACATCTCCGACATCTCCGATCTACACAGTACAGAGTTAGCAGCTTCAAGGGTTGATAGAGCACAGTTCACAGCTACAGAGAGCAGGGCAGAGACAACAAAACAGGAAGTACTGTAAAATCTCAAACAGGCCTGTTTTTCTCATGGTTTCTTCATCCTAGTTCACTCATGGTTATTGTTTATTTGTAAAAACTAAGGAATTCCTCTAGTGTTTCACAATAAAAGCAGACACATGTACCCAGATTTTGTGTCCTAGCTCATCTGAGTCAATAATTTCAAAAGTACCAAAATGTTAAAGATGGCTTTCACTTCCAGCCTTGGAGGCAACTTGTTTACCACAGAAAATCAAATTTACAGCTTCAACTCATCTTAATTTTCTAGCATTTGGACATAAAAATCAGAAAAGAAATAACAGTTTGGTCCAAATTAGTGTCCAAGTTACAGACAGGGCCACATTTAGCCCAGAGATCTGACTCCTCCAACTAAGAGATCCAAACCCACAACCTGGTGCCATAGGCTGGACTGTACCACCAGCTATGATTCCCATCTTTTATATACAATATGAAGATGTTTCTGAGTAATTTCAGGCTTTTATCTTCAATAGAAGATTAATAACCATCATCTTTCAAGAAATGATATTTTTATCCACTGGTGACAGGTTTCACTGGTATATGAAGTTATCTGCTGGATTGTCAGGCTGTAGTTTTCCTATATATTTTTACTTTTTTCCACTTCTAAACATATTTATTATTCCACATTATCTTTCTTAAATATTTGAAAGTCTACACCTTATTTTACCTTTAATTGAACCTGCCTGAGTATAATGTTCAATCTCAAGACTGCTTTTTTCAAATGGAAATATTCTAGATTTCTACTGAAGTGTCAGCTTCAAATGTTTAGTTCTAATGGGTTCCCTGAGAGCCAGATCCAGCACACCTAAATAGGGCTCAATGGATAACTTTACAGAGTACAAAAACATGTGAAGAAGAGTGGTGTAAGTTTGGGACTTTTCATTGCACCAGTATGCAGCATGTTGCAAGTTGTCAAAAATGACTAATAATCATCATTACTGATCCTCCTCAGTGGTGCAGCCTTCTAAGTGACAAAGGCATCACTCATGGCCCGCCACTGTAAGCCAAACTAAGGTGGTTAAACACAAGAACCTGCTGATGAGTTTCTTTGATTCATCACAGCAGTATTTTTCTGTGACGACATTTTACCAGTTTTATGTGGAAACACAGAGACGCATTCCTTCTATTAAACATCTGAGGCGGTTCCTCAGTTTTATAAATGGATGCTTTATTAAATGTGAATATTTTCAGTATGTATTTAAACTTCTTCACACTAAAATAAAGAAACCTTCTGGGTCTTAAAAATGAAGACTCAGGAAGACTGAGAAAGAACCTCAAACAAAGACGCCCTGTTGTACAGAAATCTGTTGAAACCAGCCCTTTAGCTCCTGTCACCTCTAGCCCGGTAAACATCTGCTCTCTGGTCAAGCATGAGCACGCTCAGCTGGAGGCTTCATATCAGGATTTCATATCTATCTTTTAGATGCAAACTATAAACCACTGTACATCACATTTGTAAGGATTGATATACAACAAGCTAATATAATCTTAGAGTTTATAAACCATATATCACATCTCTGCAGTATCTTCTTTCCAAAAGTGCTGAGTGAAAATCTGTGCTCATATTTTGATTATTCTCTCAGTCGGCTGTGGTGGTTGGCCAATGTTAGCTGACCTGTTCTGCCTGTGGAATGACTTATGGATCAAATCAAAGTTAAAGTGAGAAGAGGTACAAGTTCTTATTGTTATATGGGACAGAACACCTTTTAAATCCAGTAACTGGAGATGGTGTTATAGATGATGTTTAAAATTGGATTTATTAAAGCTTTCCCAGTTAAGTTTCAAGTTTTCTGGCTCGTAGTCTTTACAGACAGAGCTTATTTTCTGTAAAACATTTAGTTATCTTTGAATCTTAGCTTATATAGTAGCATGGCTGAGAACTAAGGGAGACATAACTTTTGCCACTGTGGCCCCCAGACTCTGGAACTCTCCACCTTTGACCTTGAGATCTGTGGACACTGTAGTCTCTGTAGTCTCTTTTAAAAAAAACAACTAAAAACTAATCTTTGTGTTTGGTTAACTTTTTTTTGTCTTTTTTGTTGTAAATGCTCTGGCATTTCTTTATGAAGCACTTTGTGATCTCTGTCTTGAAAGGTGCTATATAAATAAAATTTTACTTACTTAATTTTGAGGTTTTGGTTTTCAAAGATGGCTTTAAATAGTTCGTCTCACAAAATATAAGTCTAACTTCAACAAAGTATCTTAAAAAGAAACTATTTATATAAGTTGAGTTGTTGTTATACTCAACAAGTCACCTCAGTTATCACTGTTATCAGACAGAAGTGATCTTCACTAACACATTGACTTGTGTCTGACTTCTTTCACAAAGTTTATCAGCCTCTTCCAGACAAAATAGATTTGGATGCTTCTCACCCGGCATTGACAGCTGAGGTAAACAGTGGATTGACAAAGATAGGGAAAAAAAATCTAGGGCTGACCTGGTCTGGAGTGACTTTGCTCTCTGGGTACACTCACTACAGATGAACAGCAACTAAAGCTTTGAGGTGTCTCAGGGATAAAAACATAAAATATTTAAGTGAAACATTTATTTTTAATTTTTCTGATTTATTGCTAAGTGTTAATATTATTCAAACATGTTAAAAATAGTTTGGATATTATTTTATTATATAATATATTAGTTACAGTGTTTTAACTACAGCCATTATGTGATGTTTTAGATATCTCTTGGCTGATTAAAATTTGTTTGTCCTACAGTGGCCACGGTCGCTAGGTATGTACTTGAATTGCAAGACGCAAAAAAAACAGAACTCAGTTGACTGCAGTCTGCAATCTGCTGACTTCTGGTGGTGATATTTTACACTCTGGAACTTTAATGTTACAGAAAGCCTTTTTTATATAAAATTAAATAGGTCAGAAAATGAAGATTTGCTTGATAAAATATTGAACTGGATGTCAACTTGTGCTGCCCTGTCACAGCTCCTGGCGATGGTCATTTACACACAAAGTGTTGTTTTGGTGTGTGTGTGCTGTTATGTGAGGTATCTGACAAAATGACATTTTAGAATCCTTTAGGATGCCAGTTTAATACAACATCAACATTTCAGTCTCCAAAAAGCAGCAGGAGCCTTGTTTTCCCGTTGTTCTGCAAATTCACTTGAAATCCAAAGATATTTCAGTTTTATCACATTTATAAAGCATCCAAAGGAGACGAACACACTTAACTGAGATGTTTAGGGTGTGGACAGTTTTATAGGAACTACCAGCTCCAATCCTTTGCTTAGTTGACTTGGCTGCCCTGTAGAGATACTACTCATTTATATAATTTTAAAAATAAATATATAATTGTAAATAATAAATATATAATCGATAAGCTGTCATGTAACCCTTGAAATCTGTAATTGCTGGTAAAGTTAGTTTATTTTTTTCATTTTTTATAAAGCTCATAGAAAAATTAAAGTTTGAATGGGTGGTTTTGTTGAGTATGCTTCCAAATAAAGGGTTATTCTAGAAAAACCATTTGTATTTTAGACACTTAACTAATTGACTCCACATTTTTTAAACCACTAGATCCCTGTTTCATGGATTTGTTATCCAGCCATTATTCTGTGACATATTTGAAAGTTTACAGTACTTTATGTCCAATTTGTAAAGAAGACACTCATTCATGTCTCTCTCTACAGGCACACATAATCATGCCACTTAAAGTTGCTTGACTGATATGTAGGAGGAAGTACAAAATAACAGCAAGAAAAACAGGCCACACAAAGGTAGGGAGTACTAAATACTTCGGATTCAAGGCCCTGAAAAAAACAGGAAACAAACAGCTAAGATGAGCTGACACGTGAGAATGTGAGACCCTGAATGCTGTTAGGGACACTGGTCATTTGAAATGCTTCGTCCATTGTTATCTGAGATAGGCTATGGCTTTGGCCCTGGTCACAGCAGGAAGGGGAGGATTTAAGGAAAACTAAACACCCTTTTTACCAACAAGTGAAGGTCCCGTCTTTGTTAAAATTTGTTTTTTGTTTGTATCCCCTCATCTCTCTTACACCGTTTTAGAAAAATAGAAATCAGGAAAACATCATTACAAAAATAAACCAAAAAGTTCATCCAAAGTCTACATCCACATAACAGCTTCACGTAAATATCAATGATATTGCACAGCAAGGGATTTCTTCCGATATGAAGTAAATCACTGACACAGTTGGTTGATTAAAAAAAGAACACGGTGGGATGTTAAAATGATTGAAACGTTGCATGTCGGGTTTTATTGTTTTTTTTTCTTCAGAGAGACAGCAGCAGGATCCCGGGCCCTCCTTCATCAGGCAGATATGTCCTCTGAGTCCTGCTTGAAAAAAGAAAAAAAGTTAAAAAAAAGAAAAAGAAAGCTTCAGAAGTATCACTGGTGAGTTTTGGTTGAAGGCACAGAGTTCTAAAAAGGGTGGATGATGCTGATTTTCAAAGCACAGCAGCAGGTTTTTAGTTGTTGGCGTTTCCTGATGGAGGGGATTCCTGTGGTCGGATCGACTCTCCTGATGGTTGGAGGGCAGGGCTTAAACTCTCTGTGGACACATAAACAAGAATATGGGATGTGTTAGTGTGGGGAGAATAGAAAAACTAGAAAATATCCACAAAGCATATTCCACTTCATGCCAAAATAAACACTCTGCTGTGTCTCAGTCAGCAGACACATTCGGGCCTAATCCAGGCTGCTTATGGCACTGTTGGCCAAGTTATAGCAAATGAGCCAGATGTGACACAACAAACATGATATCTGGCTGATATAAAGAGGTTGTGTGCCTGAGTTGATGCAGCTAAATCCACCAATCAATGAGGCCAAATGTTGTGCAAAATCAGCTGTTGATACCAGGCCACATCTGGGCCAAACAGGTGGTACTTACTTAGGATGCTGCTGTGGCAACTACAGAGAAAAAAAAGCTAATCCTCCTGGATGGGAGGGTGGGGTGGGGTCTTTGTATAACTGCAAAAGTTGTTTTATTAGCTGTAGCAAACTGAGCTGAGTCGACACAACTGTCAAATTTAAAGGATCAAATTTATAATTTTGCCACCACTGTCCCCTCACAGGAAGAAGGTTGCTGGTTCAAACCCCAGCTGGGTTCATTCTTTGACTTTGCTTGTTTTCCCTGTAGCTTAGTGGGTCATCTCCAGGTCCACAGTCCAAAGACCTGCATGTTGGGTTAATTGGGGATAATAAATTGGCTGCAGATGTGGATATGTTATCCTGTACCTTAATGCAGGATTTAGCTTTACAGTAACTGATCCTGCAGGCCCAACGTGCTCCACAGCAGGTTATTCTCCAGATCAGAGACCAACAGGCAGGAAATCACTGACCAATCAGATTCCTGCACAATGAGGTCACCATCCCTGAAGATTCCTGAGAGCTCAGAATGCAGACAGTCAGAGGGTCTGAAGGTTTTTTTCTGGGGTTTAAAGAACAGCTTCAGTTAGAAATTTAGATTCTGAGAGAAACTTTATTCCTGATGTTTCGTTTTGGCCACAAACAATATTTACTATTCTACAAGAATCAACATCTGATCCTAAATCACAGCATCTGCTTGTATTTGGACTTTATATCACATTTGCACACAGTCTGCTTGTCTTTATTTTTACTCTCAGACTGTGGTAACTGGCACCTTCCTTCTTGCTTCAAATAAACTTTATTAATACAGCAGCTCTTTCAGATTCAGGGCTTTTACTGTTTTCACATTCACACACACACACACACACACACACACACACACACACACACACACACATAGATGAATACACACTGGTTAGTTTTATCACATTGATAACCCCCTGCATGGGATTTCAGATTAGCAGTTAGTTTAAGTGAATCCAGATAAGGAAAATAGATCCTGGGTATTTTGAACCTGCTTCATGGTCAGTGTTGGGGAGTTACAGAATACATGTACCAGTGTTATATATTTAAAATTCAAAATATGAGTATTCCGTTACAGTTACCGCCTAAATGCGCATGATTATTTGCAGGTAGCAGGTACTTAATGCTATCCATCAAGTCTAACAGTCTGCAATCTATAAACTAACTTCAGCTAATGCCAGCTAACAATGTTAGCTTGGTGGCGAGCTAGTTTCCTCTTTGTGTTGTATCTTCTGTGTGTCCTTGATTGTGCATGAATGTTTAAACCGGGAGGGAGAAATGGAACTTTGTCAGATTTTTTACTCCACAGATTATAAACCAGTGTGTGAGGGTTTGTGTGGATAGGAAAGAAGCTGAGAGTAAGAGGGCTTCTGCAGGGTGGTCGACAGCTCAGGGTCTGCATGTGCCTCCACCCCCACCTTACACCATCTTCCTCGAAGTTAATCCACCAGCAGTGGCAGCAGATGGTGCTGCGAGCGTCCACGGCTGTGCCCTCAGCAGCTCCTGTAGTTATGATTGCACGTCTGAGGCATTAAGTTGGATCAGTGTAATCCACTGCAGCATATGCAGCAGCCAAATCCAGCAGGCAGGAAAACCTTCCTCCTACACTTTCCCTCAACAAATGCTCTCCAAGAGGGTCACGAGGTGTTACCACGACTGACAACACCCCCCACCCCCACCCAGCTGCCAAATAAACACATCAGTCCTGAACTCAAAGCGTGTGAAGTCTTCACTACGAATACACTCTGAAAGGAAACTGCAGGTTTAAATAAAAGGCTAAACTGAGATTTGAAAGGAGAGTTTAATCTCATCCCACTAACCTCACACTCACAGAGCTGAGACGCCACAGCACAGTGTGAATCCCACCAAAGCAGACGGCCTTTCAACCACATAGGCTCTGAGACCACTGTCCTTTGCAGACATGTGTTACGTAACAATAACAACATTCTGCCATTCAGAGTGAACGCTTCTTATAGCTTCATCCTTAGTTTCTTTAAAATACCAGTAATCCTCGGGATCTCAGCTCTGAATATGCAGGAAGAGGATTCAGTGAAAAGTTAGTGGGTCGAGACAAAGTTTACTGTGGTCTAAGGAGCTTGGAAAGAAAAGCGTCTGGACTTCTTTAAGTTGCTTGAAGACGTTTCGCCTCTCATCCGAGAAGCTTCTTCAGTTCTAGGGTCAAATGGTGGAGAGTCCCAGATTAAAGCTCTGTGGGAGTAACCCACCAAGAGGGACAATGGACCCCCTAATGATCCTCTACCTAATCACATGAGCCAAGGTGTGAAGACGGGTGTCGGTCACAATCAACCAAGTTTTCGGGTGCGCTCATTGTGAAACCTATCCGCCCCCTATCATGTGATTTCCTGAGGTCAGATGGCCCAGGATGTGAGTGGGCATTAAGGCGTCTGGGAAGGGATCTCAAAACTGGATTATAGATGGCAGACAGTTGGTGTCGTAAACCACGGACTCTGTTCAAAGATGGTCGCATTTATGTCCACTATGAGTGACCATCTTTGATTCACAGTTTAAAATAATCCTTTATATGATTGCCAAAAAGTTGATTCTGTTCATTTGGACGTAGCATTTTCAGTGGGAGAAACTGACTGCAGGTTTCCCCAACCTTATAAACACCACATTTGCAAAATGACTGAAACTAGCACCACTGACTAACAATAGGCTGTGAGGTCAGTTTCATGATTATTAATATGCAAATTGTCATGACGATTGATTGACAACCACTGATCAAAGACCATCAAAGGCCACTTTAAGCAATGCAGAGCCCTTAGCATCCAACATGAGCATAAAGGAGAGGAAGGCACTCACAAGGGTAGGTGCACAGTTTTGCTAAACCAGAAAGACTATCATGAGAAATACTTATGAGCCCCTGAAATGAGACCCAGGAAGTAGTTACAGGAAGAGAGGGGTTGTCTGAAGCAGTTAGAACAAGACAAAGCTATTGACTGGACCACATACCACAGGCTATATCCAGAGGAAGCTACACCAAGTCTGTATGGTTTACCAAAGATACATAATCAGGGTGTACCTTTAATACCAATTGTCTGTATGATCAACTCGGTCACCTATAACATCTCAAAGTTTCTGGCTTTGATCCTCAACTCGTTGGTAGGCAGCTGTGAACACCAAGTCCAGAACACCTTGGATTTTGTTGACAAGGTAAGAGATGTCATTATGGAGGGAGATGAAACAATGGTCTTGTACAATGTTACATCTCTCTTCACTTGTGTTCCAGTCACTGTAGCAGTGTCAGTAGTCCGTAAGAGATTGCAGGATGATCCCAACCTCAGTAACAGGACCACCACTACTAAGTCATTGGTTCAGGTATGCAGATGACATCTGGGTGAAAATCAAATCTCAGGTTGTACCACAATTTATTGATGACATTAACTTGGTGGACCAACATATTGAGTTCACCATGCAGGATATGAAAAGTAGCAGGTTAGCCTTCTTAGACTGTGAAATGTCAATCATTAATGGGGTAAAGTTAAAGGTTTATTTTTACCGTAAACCTATGCATACGGATCAGTATTTAAGGTTTGAGTCTCATTATCCACTGGGGTACAAACTGGGTGTCATCAGGATGCTACAACACAGGGCAAACACCATCCCCACAGACACAGCAGCCAGGGAATAAGAAAAACATCATATCAGAAGGCCCTGAGTAAATGTGCTTACCCTAGCTGGACATTTGTCAAAGCTGGGAAGGCACCTAAAGAAAGCTCCAGGCATTATTAATATCTGCCCTTCATGACATCACAAAGTAGTCTGCAGCTGAGCGTTTGGCTCACATGAACGAGTATTTTAAAACCTCTGACTGAAACTGTGCCAACAATTTAATCCTGTATTTAATAGTGACTAACGGAGCAATTTATGCACACTAACACAAAGACAGGAGGCCGAGCTGAAGATGTTCAGAGTGAGGAGTGAGCAGGATGGACAGGATTATAAATGAGTCCATCAGAGGGACAGCTTAAAGGTACAATTGTTGTCTTTAGATTTAGCCACAAACCATCTTGTTTGTAATAATCCCATAAAAACTGTTCCAGAAAAGGGTTAAATGATTGATAAAATCCCAAACATTTCTGAAGCAGCAGCTGTTTTATTCACAATGAAATAAACAATAATACAATAATTTTAAAATGTTGTGAAAAATTTGAAAACATGGTGAAAAGGCTTTTCATCTGGGCTTTGTTGGTGCTCTGGTCGATCTCACTATTCTCCACTAGGAGGAGCTGGAGGATTTGCTTCTCTCCTGTTAGGAGGAGTGCGGGTTGTGTTTTTCTTTGGTTGGTTTTTGGTGTCAGGGCACCCAGCCTGTCCTGTTTTGTTGATGCTTTGCTTTGAAATTCAGTGAAATGATCATGGATTGGTTCGAGTCGGTTAAGGCTCTGCTGTTTCTGAGGATTTATGTCTGGAAAGGTTTAAAATGAAATGAAGGAAATGATTTGATGCCACTTCCCTCCCCATCTCACACAGGCTCAACTCTACACGTGAAATTTTACATTAAGATGAGAACAATGACATTTGGGCGCTCGCTCTTAACGCTCCAGCAGCTTCATTGCCCTCTGGACTATTTAAAGCTGGGATGTGTTGTTTCATTTGTGTGTGTGTGTGTGTGTGTGTGTGTGTGTGTGTGTGTGTGTGTGTGTGTATTTGTGTATTCATGAGTCCTGTATGTCTGGCGTTACTCAGTAGGAGTAATGCACAGAGAGAAGAGGCTGGAGTTGTGAAACATCCTGCTAACCTGGAGGGCTTCTTCATCCACCACTAATTTGAAGTTATCCGTGGTTGCCATAGTTACCGCATCTCACAGTGAAAAAGCTGAGCTAAGAGACTAAAAACGCCTGAAAAAAAATCTGACAGGCCCATTGACGGAGGCCCAGGAATGACAAATTTCTCTGTAGGTTATTAAACATAAAAATACCTATTTAATTAGTAGATGTACAAAGTATGGATTTTATATTAGCAGGACTGTAAAATCTATTTTATATGAATATATTTGAATGAAAGTACAGTGAAGTCAAACAGCTGAAGCTAGCAATGTGTTGCTTCTGTTTTTATTTTTCCCATATTACCTTATCACATAACCCTTTTATTTATTATTTTTTTTCTTAGAGTTGTTTGTTGTGGTCATTTATGTTTATCATTTATTTATGTATTTATTTGGTCCTTTATTTATATTAGAGATGGACCAATCTGATATTACGTATTGGTATCGGTCCGATACTGACCTAAATTACTGTACCGGATATCGGAGAGCAATAAAAAATGTAATCTGATCCATTAAATATCACAAAAGCACTTCACAAAACTTGCGACATGGCGTAACTCAGCTCATAACCATAGCACGTCAGAGCAGTATGCGTCATGTGATAGAGCGGTTGTGGCATGCAAGACCTGTCGGTGGTCTGGTTGAGCATTTGGAGCCTCGTTACCAAACCGGCATTTCATCTCCAAGAAAGTTATCCCAGAGAGAAGTAAAGCAAGTGTGTAAGTTCATCTCTGAATGTTTGTAAAGGATTCCCACATTAAGCTTAACAACCGATATATGGAGCTACTGCCTCTTCTCTCTCCCTCCCTTGCCTGTTGCTTCAATCAAATGTGCTTCAATCATGAAACTGATCAATGATCAGCTGATCGGCTTTTCTGTCCCAACTCCCATCTCTCTTGTTTGTTTTTGGCCCGCTTTGCACCAGAAAGATGAAACCAGCGGCTGAACAACATCAGCACGTTGAAGCTTGATAAGCTGTTGTTAGAATTGATTTAATATTACTTTCTACAGCAGGATCTTTTTCTACGTAGCTGACGGCTGGTAACTGTGCTGGGGCGGATCTAGCAAAGTTTAGCCAGGGGGGCCGATAGGGCATTAACAGGGAAAAGGGGGGTACAAAGAAATACTTTTCTTTCTTATTCTCATTTAAATTGTCTAGCTTTTAATAAATAATTATCTGAATCTTACACCCAAAGTTTTAATCCGATGTAAAATGTATAGAAGTCCATTACTGTATATAGTAACTATGAAGTCTAATATGCCCTAGTAAGCTATAATACTTTTTCCTTTGGGAAGATACCATCTGTGCAGTCTGTAATTCTGTTGAAAAAAGATATTGAATCTATTCAAATATTGTAGAAAAATAATTGATTCCTGTGCATTTTTTTTTTACACGTGCATTAAATTAAAGTTAATTACGTCATCACAAGGTGGAGGGTGGGGGGTGGTTCCCTGTTTTTTTCGCTGGGAGTTGGCAACCCTATTAGTTAGGTTGTTTAGTATTTCTGCTTACTCTTTAAAATACCAGAATAGGGAGGATGGAGTAGGTTTAAGTAAATTAGATTGATCAGTATTGCTGAACTATGAAATATTTTGGGTGCAGTGTATTTTTTGCCTACAGGTATAACAGAATAGCTTCAGTGTTTTGTTTTGTTTTTTTAAACTTGAGTATGAAGTTATACAAAATGCAGCAAAATATTTAAAAAACAGTTTTATTGATTAAAAAATACACTATATCAGATTCGGCAGATATCCAAATTTATGATATCGGTATCGGACATAAAAAAGTGGCATCGTGCCATCTCTAATTTATGTTATGACAAAACATTATTTAGTTGTTATATGTATATTTGTTTACTATTACTTTTATAAAACAATTCTTTTAAATTTAATTGATTCCCAAATTTTAATTTCTACTTTCAATTGCAACATTTTTTTTATTCCTGATAAGTAAACATTTAACTCAAGTCATATGTGATCATATATAACCTTTTTACTTTATCTTAACTCTTTTTTTTCTTAATGTTGTTTTTATGTGTTCGAACTTACAACAAAAAAATATATATGCCCTTCATTGAAAACAGCACCAGCAACAAAAAACAAAAGAAGTGAATACTTTTATTTCTTAACATTTTTTATTTATTTTAATATATTATTTTATTTCAAAACGTGAAATTCTTATAATTTTGTAATTTTATTTAAGGGTCAAATATCGTTGTTGTTTCTGTGACTTCATACATGCTGCCCTTTAATTATGGTATAACTATTTTGGATTTTATTTGGATTTCAACATCAAACACTTTGTTTTTCAATAATAAAAAAAACATTCAAAAATATATTTTCAATTTTTTTTTTAGAACTTTTAAGCTTTTATTGGAGAACTTAACTGGAAGCATTTTATAATTATTTCATGATTATTTATTAAAATTCAACAGTAAGCAAATAAATTCTAAGTAAGTGAATAAACGGATTCGCTAAACATTGTATTATAAAGAGATGAATTATCTGTAATTCTTCCACTGCTATAACAAAATAAATTCAAACAAATTTGTCTAAAGATTCATCTATCTTTCGATCAATCTATCATTATCTATGTTGTTCTATGTAAGTTATATTCAATATCAAGATAAATCTATGGTCTTCAAATTAAGCTCACATTTAGAGTTAAAAAACAGGAAAAGCAGTAAAGCTAAAACTAATAACTATATTTATTAAAAACATTAAAGAATCATTTAAAAAACATACTCGAAGACCTTAGTTCAGGAAGTGTTTCTGCAACCAAAAAGGATCTGCACAGCCTCAGTACAGAGAGAGAGAAATCACACACACACACACACACACACACACACACACACACACACACACACACACACACACACACACACACACACACACACACCTCACAGCTCAATGCATAAATTGACTGTATCCAAATGTGTTTTCACACCCAGAGATGGTCTGGCCGCTTGTTGCTTTGGAATCATGGGAAATCTGATGGTGATGGGCAGTCGAGAACAGGACTGCAGCTGTCACAGTATCCTTACAAAATTTTATCAGCATTGCTTTCAAAGATAAAAACAGGAATCAGGAAAGCAGATAAAGTAGTTTCAACCCAATTGGCTTCAAATCAGTGATAAGCAGCTCCTGATCAAAATATATCCACCTCTGCATTACTTTAATGATCATGCATGACTATGTGTGATCTGATATCTGTATATTTATGGAGATTTCTAGCTGACTGGACCTGGAGTTATCCCCCCTGAGAAGGATTTTTGACTCCGATTTCACAGGGAGATGATTTTAATCCCATCCGAATGCAATGATAGATGTATTTCTGATGGAGCTCCATCTCTGGGAAAAAAAATCAGGGTAAACTGTTAATCCTATCTTCTTAATATCTCCTATGCCTTTATATCTCTCGGTTGTTTTAGCCCTCAGTCTCCCTCAGATAGTGGGTCAAACTGCAAAGCACCAGAAGACTTCCCTGCAGTCATAGAGATGCTTTCATGGGGTTTATCTCTCATGCTTGTGTATGAACGTGAGTAGAGTCGCTCAGAGCCCAGTCAACAAGTTCAAAAAGTGTACACTACTACTAGCAAGCTAAAGAGCACCACTGCAAAACCTATTCATGGATTCAGTCACAAAAACAAATCAAAATTACTCCAAAAACATAAAACCATCACTTCAAACATGCTTAGCCGCACATATAGCTACAGTACTCTGTTTATAGTAACCATTGTAAATATGTAAGAAAAATTGTGTATGTTTCTGTTCTGTGTCCTGTGTACTGTTTGTTTGTATATGTGTCTTTCTGGCTGCTGTTACAACCAAATTTCCCCTTGTGGGACAATTAAAGGATTATTCTATTCTATTCTAAACACAAGATTAAGATTTGAACTCTTGTTTTAGGTGATGCCCTAATGATAGCGTGCTAACATAATTATAATGACAATAGTCAAAATGAACCGTTTATACATAAACAGGGTGTCTGCAGGTATAAGAGACCTTTTAAATGCTACTTTAAAAAATATTTATAACCAACTTGTAGCTGAGATAGTTACCCATGAAAAGTAAATAAATACTATGAATCATAATTTTCAAGCCATTTGTGATTAAATTTCCATCTTCCAATTTCAGCATACACAAATGAGTACACCTGCTAGCAAGACCTTCTCCCACTAAACTGAAGCCTAAACACTGGAGCCTTCTCAAGTGACAACCTTCATGACTGAGATGTGAAGCCAACACCGCAGCTCCAACACCTGCAGTTCCTCTAATGTCCAGCAGAGACAGCAGTGAGTCAGTCCCCATAGACTCCCATGTAAAAAATCCAAATATCCAACAAGATGGGGGCCAAATTTTTTTTCACAGATATTGTCCAAGAAATCTGTGATACAAAAAAAGCAGCGCTTTCAAAACCACAGATGTAAAGCTCATGAACAAAGGTGAATGGATCCATACGAGTTATCTTCTGGACACAATAAAGATTCATGGAAAACCATCCAACAGGTCCTAAGAAATTCTAGTCTAACCCAACCAACTAAATCAGTGCTGCGCAAACATTGAAAAAAAAAAAGGTTTTATTTTTTTGTTTGTATTTTTTTTTTTTCAAGAAACTGTCTGAACTGAAATCCCATCAGTGTCATTGATATCAGTACTTTACTGTCTGTCAGAAACATGGGGCTATAATACACGGTGGCATTTCTAATGTCCTATTGAGTCAGCTGCTGAAGCTCAAACTGTTCATGTAAAAAGTACAGTTACAGGTGAACATGATCTCTCATTTGGTTTGTAAAATGTTCCTGTTCAGTGAGCAGAAGTGTGTTTCTTTCTGCTCCAGTTCATTCTCTGGTTATTCAACGGCCTAAGATGAATGAAGGAACATTCGGCGATGCTCGGCGTCGACACGGCCCACGACTTCACACCCTCGTCCTCTGTGAGAGAGAAGAGCGATGAAGATGAGCTGCAGTGAGACTGACTGCAGACGTGTTCAACAGAGTCATGAACTGATTTAATCCAACATGCTGCTGAACTCCTTTACATGAACGCTCAGATTCTCCAAGGGCCTGGACAGATCCAAAGGGACCAGATCGGTCCTGATTTTTCATTTTTATTCAACATATCACTTAACAAGAACAAAAGGGAGTAAGTGATCAGCAGGAGATATTTAACTGGAACTTGAACTTAGTGAACGGAACTTCTTCTTTGGCAATACTGTAGATAACGTTAAACTTAATCATCATATCGGGCTCCTCTGATGACCTGTTTGCTGCTGCCTGCCACTGAAAGGCTGTGAGGAGAGGGGACACTTGGGTAGTGCATTTATCATGGCATATAATGATCAGGCAAAATGTCAAATTTTGTTGGGGATACCTACTTTGGCACAACACCTGTACTTTCAAATGTACACACATGTAGATCTACAGGAATATCTGGACCAATCAAAGAGGTCCTGCCCATGACTATCTCTGATTGGTTTAGACCACAATATGGGCATAATGTGTGTCTGTTGTTCACCACATGGAGACTTTCAGAGTTGCGGAGACTTTTTTTCTTTTTTTTACTCGAACAGCTGGTCACACCGGTGTGACCTAGGATTTTGTTTTTAGTCGCATCATTGAGAACTTGCGTGTGCAGGCAAATTGTTCGCACTCTAGAGCCCTGTTTTTATGTGGAAACTCGATCCGCACGTAAAAGTGAAAGTACAAACGAGTGACAAGGAAAGAACAAACTGCCTTGGCTTAATACAGTTGTACATTAGGGATCTGCATACAGTAAAGTGAAGCAGTTTTACACATTTAAGACAAATTTATGCATTTTCTGTCATGAACAGGCTGTGTTCAGGCAGGTGAGGACCCAAACGCAAAACTCACAGAAACAGAACTCAACTCAAGATCACTGCGTTATTGCAGGCTTAACACTGATACAGAACTATACTGGGAATGATAAACTGATGACTGAGGAAACACAGGGAAAATCACACAGCTTCAGGGATGAGACATTGACGGCACGACACAGAACTGAGGGAGACATGGACATACATACACAGAGGATTAACGAGGGAAGTGGAAGCACACGGGGAACACAGGTGACGCTGATAATCATAACGAGACACGGCCGGAGCAAACACAACACTGACGCACACTGACGGGAGACTATCAAAGTAAAACAGGAAGTGCACAGAGATGCAGATCAGAGGGCGAGAGCGAACACAGACATAGCGGGCTGGGGAAAACATGAAATAAAACACGAGGAGAAACAAGGACTCACAGATACACAGAGAGGGCACACAGGGGGTAAAGCCACGAGGGGAAATCTAATAAGCAACATCTTAACAGAACAACCTAGGAACCATGGACTAAATAAAGAACAAAATACAAAAACACAAGAAAACTAAGAACGCTGGGTCAAAATGACCCAGTACCATGACATTTTCCAGTTATTTCTGCCCAAACAAAAATATATACTGTGCTTCAATACATGCAACCTTAATCAATAAAACCAGCCTTAGCTCTGACTAAAATCAGAAACAAATCATGATGGTAAAGACCAAAGCAGAATGAATATTATATTAAAATCTGTTCATATTTCACATTTTTAGCTCGTCATGAATTTCTTCTGCCCATCAAACCACAAAATGCACCTTTAATGAAAGCCAGCATGCTGCCACGAGGCCCAACCCCCAAATATTCCACAGGAAACTAAAAATATAATAAGGTAATAATAAGCTTGGATAAGGGCACTTCTGGGAGAAGCAAGTCTGATTTGCTTTTTATATTGATTGTGGAATCTCACACTGCACAGTGTCCTCCTATCAGCAGATTTATCCATCTGCTCACAGTAACGTCATGTGATGTCAGCACCTCTGAACAGAAACAGCTATGAACTTGAATTATCTTCACATTCTCCTGGTAATCAAACGATAAAGCAGAAACTGGCCAAGACCAGCAGCGAACATGCGAGCAGCAGCCGTCATTAATGAAGAGTAAACCAATCAAATGAAAGTATTCAGCGGTAGTCTTCCGTGAAGTCCTCCTCGTTAGTCTCAGAGGAAGGATGTTTACAGAGAGAGCTCAGAGGAGGTAAAAATCAAAAACGGAAGATGAGCCTGAGTCTTCGTCAGCTGCTGGAGGGATTAGAGAAGGAGGTGGAGGCTCCTGCCTCGTCAACCTCCATCAGCGCTGACACACATCTTTGACAGCGTCCTCAGCGGGTCGCCTCGAGGTTAATTGGAAGCCGCATCGTTAAAGATGGCTGGCCTATGAAACTCAATCAAGCGAGACCCATTGTGACTGGCTGCTGAGAGACCCAGCCTCCTGCGCCTGCCATTGGTGAGCCGTGACACTAACAGCAGCTCAACCCCAGATACTACAAACACACACACACACACACTCTCTGTGTCTATTTATATCCGGGGTTAGACATGGTGAATATTATTACTGAGTAATTAAATCTGTGTGTTCATGCACGACTGATGCGGCACATGGAGTCAAACGTGCTGCTGTGGACCGTCAGCTGAAAAAACAGAAAAAATAAAAACACAGTGGCGTGACGCAGTTGTGCCACCTCGTCTGTGGATAATGAAACAGGATTTTCCCTCTTTGAGCCCCTAAAAATAGCTGCTTCATCCAGGAAGGGGGTCCAGCTCTGTCCAGAGCCACTGAACCAGGTCTTTATGCCATCACATTTTATTACTACAGCACTAGATTATGTTGCTCCACACTTATATCTTTGGTATAATCAGCAGAAGCCTGAAGTGCTGTTTTGAGTTAATATCATCCATTGGTTAGATTTTGCACATAAATATGACGCTGTGTTATAGTCACAGGGAGAAATAACTATTCTGTCTTGTTAGAGGAAAACATGTTAATTCAGCAGATGTCCCACAGAAAAGGAAAGTGAGGCCCTTCGTATGTGACCTCGGATGTTTGACGGTGATCCGGACAGACTGTGGCTGGAAAAGATCCGCCTCACTTTGACAACTGTACATCCAGTCCTCAGTAAACTGCTGATCCGGGTGGACGGCGGAGCCTCCACGGGCCTCACACGGGCCTCCTTCACTGACATGGAAAAGGCCTCAGGGCCTTCCTTGTGTCTGTGACAAACATCCTTGTCTCCATTCTCTGAGGCTGAAGGTGACGCACCGAAAACTGTGGCGAAGGCGTCAGCTTATTGAAAGCTTTATTTATAACTGTGGGCTCCTGATTTTGTGTCTGTAGTATATATTTGCAGTTACTCTAGAGATTAAATATCACAGCATACATGCATCAGAATTTATTGACCACACGTGTATAGACACGCTTGGTTGGTAGGTGAGTTTAGGTTAACTCGTGGATTAAAGTCTTCCTTCTGTCAACAAAATCCAAATCAGCAGCTTGTTTGTCTTTCTTTTAATACTTCCTTACTTTGTGTCTACGAGTTAGTGCCAAGACCACCCCTTCCTGTTGCAGTCACACATCTTTGATCAGATCAGCTGCTCTGGCTTCCTCCCACACTCCAAAGCCAGGTTTTAAATTGGTCTCAGGTCTGAACGTGAATTACTGACTTTGTCCACGTGAGCAGACTAGCAACCAAGATACCTCTTCACCCACAACATGGATACACAGTGAAGTAAGTAGAGAGGAATGAGGCTCAGAAATGTCCTCACACAACTGGGCACTGTGATGACCTTTATCTTGGAACTATTTTCAGCAGCGGATTAACCCAAATTCAGTGCTGTAGTGAAAGATTTTGGAAAAACACAATAATGCTTTAAATCCTGTAAACAAAACTATGAAATGTTAATAACGCTTCAGCACTAGTGAAGAAAACAAACAAAGTGCTGCTGCTGAACGTAAAGGAGAAGACGTGGGCTTCATTACACGTCCTACAAACACGCTCACTCATGAAAACCATGAAATATTGCAAGGTGACGGGTCACTCCCAAACTCTTTTGTGCTGAATAAAATAAGTTAGAGTGTGAACAGAGCAGAGAGGAAATAACAGCTTATCACCGAAACCGGAGCCAAAATTAGAGTCCTAATAAACATGCAGAGATATCATTTGATTGCCAGGATATTTTGTTAGAGTTGCAGCCTGTTTTTCATGTGCCTCTGTCCATTTTACTGGAACTCAACCACAGCTTCTCTGGTTTGAGACCTTAACCTGTGACAGGTGAAATTTGTGGTAATATATTGAATGTAGACCCACTCAGCCTAGGGCCGAGACAACAACAACAACTGTCTACAGAGACACCAAACAAGAGAGGTGGGCGGACTGACCCAAATATCAATAGTATCGATATCAACACTAGCACTGGTATTGAATTTATACTAGTGTGATAGGACCAACACTTTGATCCTCTGTGCAGCTTACTGAATTTTGTTAAATAAACTTTTTTTTTAAAATATACCTTAAACATGCAAAATGAAAGATGTCTGAAGCTATTTTATTTATAGCCTGTAACACATTTAAACAGCAGACACTCACTGCTTTAGACACAGGTCCCAAACACCCAGGTTCAAGTCAGCTGAAACGCTTTGTTGTGTAACTCGGTAACTTGGTATTTTGCAGTATTGCACAGAAAGACTATATATATATATATATATATATATATATATATATATATATATATATATATATATATTAGGGGTGCAACAATACTCGTATCGATATTGTGTTGAGAGCTCAGTGGATCTGCATTCGACTACTCCGCCTAAGCTGCACTGTCAAGCGCAGATCCACTGAGCGCAGCACAAGCTAGCAAGACAGAAGTTAAGCTCTCCTTGCAACATGGCAAATTGAACCTCCCCCACCCTCATTCAGATCTGGCCTTTGGAATTATTTTGGTCTTCATGTGAAGTATGACCCTGAAGGTAAGCGCGTCATGGACAAAAGTAAAACAGTATGTCGGATGTGCCACGCAATGCTCAATTACATGGTGGGAACTACTGCGTTAGCGCAGTTAGCTCGTTAACGTGTTGACGCCGTCCAGCCCCACGCACGGGGCGATCCACGGTAGCTCATTAACGGAGATTTGCCATGTCGTGGCGTTAACGTCATTTCAGATTAACGTTGACAGCACTAGTGGGAACACAACGAATATGACTGCACATTTACGCAGACATCATCCTAGTGCAAAGACAAGTGGAAGCCGACAAAAACAACAAGCAGGCATGCTACAAACTTTACCCGAGTCATTTAGACAGCCGTTAGCACATGATTCTCCTTATGGGGACCTGATATGTTTAATATGCTGCTGAGATTATACCCCAGAAGAAGCGTATAGTATAGGTTTTATTTTGGAAAGAGCCATTTCTCTGTAATAAACTCTCTTTTCCAAAGATGAGTGATTTCTCAATCAGATAGATTTATTATTTTATCCCTTTGTTGTTTCAGCAACACCAACAACAAATTTAAAAACTGTACGTTTGAGTTAAAATATATATTTATAATTTTAATAAATGACAAATTAAAAAAGCATGAACATTTTGTTGTATCGAAAAAATATCGAACCCTGACACCAAAGTATCGAACCGAACCGTGAATTTTGTGTATCGTTGCACCCCTAATATATATATATATATATATATATATATATATATATATATATATATATATATATATATATATGTGTGTGTGTGTGTGTGTGTGTGTGTGTGTGTGTGTTGGAATGCTACTACGCAAGTAACCCCGGCGGAAGGGGCTACATGAATAGGATGAGGGACCTATGGATTCTTCGATACCCAACATCCACAATGACGGCGAAACAACTAGTAGCTCAGTGTTCCAACATTCGAAAGAAGGGACTGCTCTCACAGCTAGAGATTGACGAGATACAACACAAATGCTACGGCAAGGAGGAGTCAGGACGCAGGTCAGGGGGGAGATATCATCACCCCCACCCGAGATTGGGTACATAGCCCCAAGTGCGATAGGAGATGACCTGAAAAATAGGATCATGGCCAAGCTTGAAACCTGGATCCCCCGTAGCCGGTTACCAAGATTACGTGAAGTACCCTCAGAAGGTCTGCTAGATGATGGTAATGCAGCACTACGGACAATACCTACAACCACGATTACCGACACTAACAAGCTGATCTACAATACGGCAGCAGTGATCAGTGAGATGCTTGGCTACAAGTTGAACAGCCACAAGGGGCAGTACCCTCCATGGAGAAGGAGGCTAGAGGGCAAGATCAAAGTAGCACGGAGGGAGGTTAGCCAACTAACGGAGTTGCAGAAAGGTGCGACAAAGAAGGTGCATAAGAAATACAGCAAGCTGTCCATACCTGAGGCCTTGGAAACTGCCAAGCAAAGACTCACAGCCTTGGCCAGCCGCTTGAGGAGGTACACCAGAGAGATAGAAGGCAGGAGAATAAACCAGCTGTTCTCCACAGAACCAGCAAAGGTGTACTCTCAGTGGCAAGGGAACAATAATAATAAGAGAACAGCACCACCAAGGCTGGAGACGGAGCAATACTGGAAGAACATATGGGAGAAGGACGCAACCCATAACGGCAATGCTCAGTAGCTAGTGGATCTGAGGGCAGACCACAGCGACCTCCCTGAACAGGGTCCAGTAACCATCACAGTGGCAGATATCCAAGAAAGGGTCTCCAGTATGAAGAGTTGGATAGCACCAGGGCCCGACATGGTTCATGCCTACTGGCTAAAGAAGCTGACTGCACTCCACGAGCGTCTGGCAGCACAAATGAACCAGCTGCTAGTTAACGAGAGACACCCGGAATGGCTAACCGAAGGTCGGACGGTCCTGATCCCCAAGGACCCCAAGAAGGGACCGGTCCCCTCCAACTACCGACCAATAACCTGCCTCAGTACTACATGGAAGCTCCTGTCAGGCATCATATCGGCTAAGATGAACAGGCACATGGGTCAATACATGAGCAGGACACAGAAAGGAATTGGCAAGAATACCAGAGGCGCAAAACACCAGCTACTGGTAGACAGAACAGTCAGCCGAGACTGCAAGACCAGACTGACCAACCTGTGCACTGCCTGGATTGATTACAAGAAGGCCTATGACTCAATGCCCCACAGCTAGATACTGGAATGCCTAGAATTGTACAAGATCAATGGGACCCTAAGAGCCTTCATCAGGAACTCAATGGGGATGTGGCGTACAACACTAGAGGCCAACTCCAAGCCCATAGCACAAGTCACCATCAAGTGCGGGATCTACCAAGGAGATGCTCTGTCCCCACTGCTGTTCTGCATAGGCCTGAACCCCCTCAGTGAGATCATTAACAAGACTGGCTACGGATACCGACTATGGAACGGAGCAGTTATCAGCCACCTCCTGTACATGGATGACATCAAGCTGTATGCCAAGAGTGAACGAGACATCGATTCACTGATCCACACTACCAGGCTATACAGCAATGACATTGGAATGTCGTTCGGACTGGAGAAGTGTAGTTGAATGGTAACAAAGAGAGGGAAGGTAGTCAGAACTGAGGGGATTGAACTACCAGAAGGCAACATTGCAGACATAGAGGACAGTTACAAGTACCTGGGGACCCCGCAGGCGAATGGGAACAATGAAGAGGCCGCTAGAAAAGCTGCAACCACCAAGTACCTGCAGAGGGTCAGGCAAGTCCTAAAGGGGGTCAGCTGAATGGTAAGAACAAGATCCGGGCCATCAACACGTACGCCCTGCCTGTGATCAGGTACCCTGCTGGGGTAATAGGCTGGCCAAAGGAGGAGATAGAAGCCACTGACATAAAGACAAGAAAGCTCCTTACCATGCATGGAGGGTTTCACCCCAAGTCCAGCACCCTGAGGCTGTACGCTAAGCGGAAGGAAGGGGGCCGGGGACTGGTGAGTGTCAGCACCACAGTCCAGGATGAGACAACGAACATCCAAGAATACATTGGGAAGATGGCCCCAACTGACCGAGTGCTCAGTGAATACCTCAGGCAGCAGAAACCCAAGAAAGAGGAGGGAGACGAGGAACCATCATGGAAGGACAGGCCCTGCACGGTATGTACCACCGGCAGATAGAGGAGGTGGCTGATATCCAGAAATCCTACCAGTGGCTGGACAAAGCTGGACTGAAAGACAGCACAGAGGCACTAATCATGGCAGCACAAGAACAAGCTCTGAGTACAAGATCCATAGAGGCTGGGGTCTATCACACCAGGCAAGACCCCAGGTGCAGGCTGTGTAAAGATGCCCCAGAGACAATCCAGCACATAACAGCAGGGTGCAAGATGCTAGCAGGCAAGGCATACATGGAACGCCATAACCAAGTGGCCGGCATAGTGTACAGGAACATCTGTGCCGAGTATAACCTGGAAGTGCCGAGGTCAAAATGGGAGATGCCCCCAAGGGTGGTGGAGAATGACCGAGCTAAGATCCTGTGGGACTTCCAGATACAGACGGACAAAATGGTGGTGGCTAACCAACCGGACATAGTGGTGGTAGACAAACAGAAGAAGACGGCCGTAGTGATCGATGTAGCGGTTCCGAATGACAGCAATATCAGGAAGAAGGAACACGAGAAGCTGGAGAAATACCAAGGGCTCAGAGAAGAGCTCGAGAGGATGTGGAGGGTGAAGGTAACGGTGGTCCCCGTGGTAATCGGAGCACTAGGTGCGGTGACTCCCAAGCTAGGCGAGTGGCTCCAGCAGATCCCGGGAATAACATCGGAGATCTCTGTCCAGAAGAGCGCAGTCCTCAGAACAGCTAAGATACTGCGCAGGACCCTCAAGCTCCCAGGCCTCTGGTAGAGGACCCGAGCTTGAAGGATAAACCACCCGCAGGGGCGTGCTGGGTGAAAAAGAAATATATATATATATATATATATATATATATATATATATATATATATATATATATATATTAGGGGTGCAACGATACACAAAATTCACGGTTCGGTTCGGTTCGATACTTTGGTGTCACGGTTCGATATTTTTTCGATACAAAAAAAATGTTCATGCCTTTTTAATTTGTCATTTATTAAAATTATAAATATATATTTTAACTCAAAAGTACAGTTTTTAAATTTAACCCTAACCCTTGTGTGTGTTTTTTTATTTTGACAGCGAATGCGCACCTGCGGACCACTTATGTGCAGCCCTGGTTATTTAGCTCGTCATATTGCAGCCACAGAAATTATTTTGTCCATGAAACCATAAAGCTGCACTTTCTTTTTGCCTTATAGTCTGATTTGTCATAACTTCTCCGTTTTGTGGTAAGCTTTTCTTTGGCTGTCACTTCTTCACCCTGACCTGTCTTATTTGGCTCAGCAGAACTAAAATATATATCTGTCTGTGAAGGTTCTCAGTCATCCAGGTCATTGTAGTCAAATATATATCCTGCTGCTTTTACACACGCACTCACATAAGCTCAGCGATTCTCTGCGCGATCAACCTCTCACATGTTTAAGCTTGCTGCGGGAGATTTCACTTGTCATGTTTGCATAGTAAGCTAACGATTAATAAGACGATGTCAGAGGAATTGGTGCGCAAATTATCATCACTCACAGATCAGTGCTGTCGCTCTCTATACACAGTTCGCACGATTGCAAAGGGAAAGCAAAAAAACAAGCGCAAATTCAAACGCGATTTCAATATGTCACATATTGACAGTGGCTCACCGATGCCAATGACATAATTACCCAGCTACATTTCTGAGAGAATGCAAAAGCCTTGACATATATTTTTCCTTCCTACAATAGCCCGACGGGCAGGGCAGAGATAGATTTTGGTAGCCCGACTGAAAAAAATCGCTAGCCCCAGGATGTCGGGCTAGCGATATTGCGAGCCCTGTATCTTATTGAGGAATCACTCATCTTTGGAAAAGAGTTTATTACAGAGAAATGTCTCTTTCCAAAATAAAAGCTATACTATCCGCTTCTTCTGGGCTATATTCTCAGCAGCATAAGGAGAGTCATGTGCTAACAGCTGTCTAAATGACTCGGCTAAAGTTAGTAGCATGCTTGTTGTTTTTGTCTTTGCACTAGGATGATGTCTGCGTAAATGTGCAGTCATATTCGTTGTGTTCCCACTAGTGCTTTCAGGTTGATCTCGTTGAAATGACCTTAACACCACAACACGGCAAATCTCCGTTAACGAGCTACCGCCGATCGCCCCGTGCATGGGGCTAGACGGCCAACACGTTAACGAGCTAACTGCGCTAACACACTAGTTCCCACCCATGTAATTGAGCATTGCATGGCACATCCAACATACAGTTTTACTTTAGTCCATGACTCGCTTACCTTCAGGGTCATACGTCACATGAAAACCAAAATAATTCCAAACGCCAGATCTGAATGAGGGTGGGGGAGGTGCCCTGCGCTCTTCCTTCTGACTATGCTGTCTGTGTTGAGCGCTCAGTGGATCTGCGCTCGACAGTGCAGCCTAGGCGGAGTAGTCGAACGCAGATTCACTGAGCGCTCAACACAGACAGCATCGTCAGAAGGAAAGTTGATAAAATAAATTACAAATGTTGTATTGTTCGATACATATGCGTACCGAACCGAAAGCACTGTATCGAACGGTTCAATATCGATACGAATATCGTTGCACCCCTAATATATATATATATATTTATATATATATATATGGTTGATCTATATATAGATCAGAAAAGAGAACCTAAGCAACTATTAAAAGGCACAAAACAGTTGTCACAAAGAGATAAAGACTGACCACATCAATTCACAAACATGAGGCACAAAGTATCACAAAGCAGCATATAAATGAAGTGCCAAAGGGTTACAAAGGCACGACAAAATACCACAAGTAGAAATTTTCCAAATTGTAATTTCTTGGTCTACAGAGAAAAACGTAACAGTGTTATATGATAAAACCCAAAATAGCTCCAGTATTTCAACCCTCGCTAAATGAAATAAGAGAAAAACAGCCGAGGGTTAAAAGTTAAGCAGCTCGAAACAGCATCATGAAGGCATCTGACATTTTGTAAATGTAGGTGTTGTGCGCTTATGTAACTGCATTAGACACATCACTAGCCTCTGCTTCCAAAGACAGCATTGCCACTGGGAAAATAAGGTAGGCCTTTATGAAACCGTGGCTTCTGTAGGTTGGATATCTGATTGGCTGTGAGCACCATCCTCATCATCACTTTGAGCAGCAGTGTAGGTGCCACAGAGCCCTGTGGCAGACAGTTATGGCGCTGCACTCAGAGCAGATGATGCAGAAGTGATGGCAGAAGCCGCTCATCTGGAAACGTTGCATTAAGTCAGTCTGGTTAGATAACGCTGGACTGATGCCTCTTTGTTTGCTTGTTTTCTGCATATTTGATCTTTCTCTCCCAGCTTGCAGAGGAACAACTGTCAAACTGCTGAAACGAATCACAAACCAAAAATAATCTGCAGTTAAAAGGTTTGGATGGATTTTTTACACCTGTCACTTTGACCCTCTGTGATATTTGATGGCTCGTTTTATCACCGATGGTGTCCACATTTGTTGCACCTGAGCATTTAGACTATTAGGTTTTATATTTACATTTTCACCTTTGTCCATTTTATTTATAAAGCTATGTTTTAAAATTGCTTAATTGCCTTCAAATATAAACTACATGTATGACTACATTATGTAGGATCTGGCAAATGTCAAAAGGATGGCAGGTGCATCGAGGCAGGATACGTTTATGTTCTGGATGCAAAGCCAATATAAGACATGCAAACAGAATGAGCCCAAAATCTAAACTTTTGCTTTAAGAATCAACTTCATAAATGTGCTGAAACATGAAGTAAGAATAACTGCACAGCTGAAACATAGTTTCATGCTGCAGAAGCCTTAAAACAAATTATTCTATTTGCAGAAAACGATTGAAAATCATAACTAATGACATCATAACATTTGAGAATATCTGCCATCAATAAAGGAAACAGTAGAGGAACAAAAACACAAAGAGAAAGATTATAAAAAGTTTTCATACTGTGCTCAAACAGTTTGGTTAATGGAAAGTTAATTAAGACCAAAAATAAGTTTGGTATATGCACCATTACAAATCTGAGTCAGATGTGAACTTCATGCTTTCTCTCACCAGAAAGGTTTTTGGCTTCAAAGGTTTCCTACTTATTATTTTTACAGCTCGATAAAGACAATCCTGGTTTCTCTTCTCTGCTCTAACCTGTTCTGAGCAGACACCTATCCCACCTGCTGCCATGAGCCTGAAAGTTTACCCAGAATGCACTTTGGTTTCTGCTCCTCTATGACAGTTTATTCAGATTCTGATCAATCCATCGCACTGATGCTCACTGTCACTCAGAGAACTAAAACCAGATTTTTTTCCTTTGGTCTGTGATGCCTGCAGTGGGTGTAAAACTGATCCTGTTGCAGTTTATATCAGAGCTTAAATCAATTTGTCAGCCCTGAAAGTTTCATATGGAGCTCTGCTCTGCTGCACTTATGAAGTAATGAGAGATCGAAAGACTGGAAAACAGCGTGCTGTTTGTGGGCCAAAAGCCTTCACGGCCTCATTAAATATACTGAAAATATGCATGAGCTGATGTGAGTAGGCCAGAGAACTTCTCTTTGATACTCTATTAGGTTCTCATCCCTCCAGCTGAGACTGGTTGACAGCATGCAGTTGTTATAAATAAAAGACATAAATGGCATCTTTGTCCTCCTGTCCCATCAACAGGTTACAGCAGGAACCTTTAAGTGCAGCCGGCCTCACAGAGACTGACTCTGTTCAACAGATCAAACTTCCCCTCCGAAAGTTCTGCTTCCACGTCCCTCTGAGTACCACTGGAAACCTGTTTATTTGCATTTCATATGTTAATTACTCTCAGAGACTGTTTGTCAGGGAGGTGACGCTATCGTGATTGTGAAGTGAAATTACGAGGCAACCCCCCCCCCCCCCCCGGCTTGTCTGATGATCAGAGTTTATCCAGGAAGGTGCTGGCACGCAAGGCGGAGACACCGAGAGGGATTAATTAGCATTCTCAGCAGAGTTTACATATATTTGATTAATTTGAGCCCTCACAATGCTTTCCATTTTAAAGTTAACTGCTCTTCTCCAGGGCTAAACAATTAGGTTGCATAAGCTCATCTGAGTCTTACATTTCCATGTCACAGACCTCGAGCCAGCTGAGCAGCTCAGCTGAAAACCTTTAATTATCACACGCCAATGAGGCAATCATTTTCTATTTACTCATGAACTCTCTGCTACGCTCACGGCTCCAGTTAATGACCCGGTACAGCCCAGGTTTAAAATAACCTGTGTCAACTCCACGCCGGCATCCGATCCATCTTTTTTACGTAATTGCAGGTGTGCATCCACTCTGCAGCAGTGCGGCGCTCTCAGATAATATGCTACTGGTTTAGTAATGCAAAGCCTATTAGGATCCAAGTGGAGACACACAAAGCAGGAGGCAGACATGATGAACAAAAGGTGAGCTTTACTTCTGAGGTGCGAAGATGCCAACACAAACTCAAGAAACGACCAAAGACGGCAAACGCAAAACCGCAAGCAGGCCGACAACCAACAAAGACCCAGGTAAATGCAATGAGGGAGGGGTGGCCAATCACAGATCTGGGCAGTCCTCATCGAGGCCTTCCCCAAACCGCAGCTCATTTCTTGATTAAGCCATTCGCCTTTATCTACTAAAAATGCTACCAAACCTAAAATGAGGATGTGGGCCCAGCTATTGAATAGCATATGAATGCCAACCTTTTTTCAGTGTGCAGCATAATCATAAAGACTTCAGTCCCTCACAGCAGTGACTGCTGCAGGACTCGTCAGTGATCACTGAGGGAGTCCACAATAAACCAAACACGTCATCATCTCTGAAACATTTGTTTCCTAAACTGAACTGAACTGTGAGCCGGAGACTCTCGTGCATGAGCGTAGCTCCAGAAGGACATCTGGGTCCAGATTATTTGGATTAGTTCTTATCTTGAGATCATCCTGATGATTGCTTCACACTCAGCAATGATGCTCAAGAGGCAGTGAGTCAGGAGAGTGAGAATAAACACGTCTACAAATGTAATCAATGAGGGAGCAGTGCCACCGCTGTACTGCTCCCACCGCTTCACGGCTCACCTGTGCGCTGACACTCCACAACTGCTCCTCAAGCACTTTGAATGATTTAATGTCTTCAGCTTCAAAAAATGTTACTGCTTTAATAAAATTACTTTAGTAGTTCACATTAAAGTGACACTACAGCGTCTTTAAGTGCGTCAACTTCTATATTTTGTCATATCCACTCAACTTTAACAGCTTTCAGTTTCATTTGAAGCTGACAGGATTCACCTTCAGCTATCACTCCAGCTCTGACTGACAGCTCAGCCTCAGCTGGCATGTTGATGATGTTCAGTGTGTTAACTCATTTCAAAGCTTCATCTTTAGCTTGTCTTAAACGTCTGTGAGGACTTCAAATATACCACAGCTCACTGTTCAGCTCTAACACAAAGCATTAACCTCAGCTGCAGCAACTGTTTATCATCGAACTGGGCTCCTGGTCATACCTGAGATGCTGCAGAGCTTTTGTTCTTGTTTAACGTTTACATAACATTAAGATAACTTTCAGCCAGAAACACGCATATTTGCTCATCAATCTGAGTCACAGGTGACTGAGTAGCTTCATTGGCAGGTGAATTTAAAGTCTGCCCGTGGACACCTGTGCTCCTCTGCCTACGACTGCTCTTCCATACAGGAGCTTGGTTCTTATGCAACGAGAGGCTTATTAAATCCTCCACACAGCACAGAGATTACTGTCAGCAGAAGAAGTAATGGACAAAGCAGCTGAAATGTGAGGAAGAGAGCAGATTTCTGCACTCAGCTGAACTGTATTAAAAAAAAAACACACATTTCTGCCCCTCAAAGATGGATTCATCAGTGATGCAGTTTTTTAATCACACCATGAGTCCGTCCAATCAGGAATCATACAGCACGACATGATTCAGACTAAAGTAAACAGTACGTAATCTTGGTGCAACGTGGAAATTTTTCATGATATGTGGTGACCAGTTTGCGTCCCCATCACATGTTCAGACTGTGCTGGGGTCACAAATGTGAACAGGTGGACAACAACTCATCTACCCTGGGAAGTTGACGGGGAAAAGTGGATTCTCGTGATTCTTATCAATGCAGGAAGCATTTTTTTTCACTCCCTGACTAATCAGTCACACTAATCTTTAGAAATGGCACTCACTTAAATTCAAACAGACTCCCTCAGAGTCAGTCAGAAGCCATGCAGAGTTTCCCCCTTCTATTGATGTTTTCAGTCACACAGCCTCCAGGTGTTGGTTCTGTTTAATATTTTTCCTTCATAACTTACATACAGCCAATATCCAAATGAAAGTTTCAGGGCTGAAAAACACATTTAAGCTCTGTTAAAAACTGAAACTCAATTAGTTTGACTCCCACTGCAAGCTGTGACGGATTTGTCTGAATGACTACAGATCTCCTCTCTCATTTTCTGTGCATTTTAGAGAGCGTTTGAGCGGTCACTGGCAAATTGTAAACTACAGAGTGAACAAAGTGTTACAGTGAGTGAAGTAGTTTGTTTTCTCAGTCTGTTCTGCAAGGTCTTCACCTATAGCTCTTACAGGTGTTCTGATTTAAAGGAAGCTTCCTGTCCCCACACAGGAGTTAAAGGTCAAACCTGAATGAAGATCCAAAGGCTCTGAAAACACAGAGGCCATAGAAATGACTCTTTTCCTCCAGAGTCATCGCCTTCACTCGAAGGATGAGCTCAACCCCATCTTTGCTCTCTCAGTGCTCTCACACTTTTTTCAGGCAGTGGCCGAGGTTGCAGCTGAGCACTGAGTGTGTGTGTGTGTTTGTGTGTGTGTGTTTGTGTGTGTGTGTGTGTGTGTGTGTGTGTGTGTGTGTTTGTGTGTGTGTGAAATATATTTATATGAGCGTACATGTTATGTAACTTCCTCATTGCATTGTCTCTCCTGCTCCCAGCGTTTTCCTGGCCTGTGCACAGCAGAGCAGAGGGGATCAGAGTCTTGTTGGGGGGCTGCAGAGCTCATCTAATCACCTCAGCCGATTCAGAGCAGGCTCCGCAGCCTTCCTGCCTTTTGCTGTTAGTTTTAGTGCCAAAAGCTTCAGTAATGTGTCCACAGCTGAGCCTCATGGTCACATATTTGCTTCTGATGGTCGTGTTGTAATTGTGCTAATCACAGAGCGCTGTAATTAGCTGTGCTGCTACAGCCCCTCTAATACTTCCTGTGTTGCTTTTCTGTCATGCAAAGTCTTAGACGCCCACGGATTTCGTACATTTATTAAAAATAGAAACAGGATAATGTAAATACTGCACACAGTATGTGTGTTATCTGAATTTGTGGGACAGTGGCTCAGATTAGTCAGGGGTGTCTTTTTAGCATCTCTCGGCTCTCAGTGAAATGAGATGTCAGTCAATCTGACAGCTGCGGATGGGTATTTTTGCCGGCATGCAAAGTTTTTTTAATCTCCTCCAAGTTTTTGAGGGCACAGCTTAAACTTCAGGCTCAAATCCTGGGAAAATGTTCAAGGTCAGACAAAAGATGGAAGAAAAAAAGAGTGCAGTGACGGCTGCTTCCTCACATCCAGACATCTGAATCCACGTGTCTAATTTTCTGTGCCAACAAAATCCTTCAAGAAGAATATCTGTTCATAGTAAATAAGGCTGGAGTACATGTGTTATATAAGACACTTTCCATCCGATTTTCAATTGTCCACCCAATATGATCACATAAAAATATAAATAAAAAGTCACGATGGACAAACACAGATACCGCTCTCCATGCTTTTATTCCTGGACATTATTACAGCAGCTTTGCATATTCAGTGTTCATAAAAATCCTTCTCTCACACTGTCCGAAACAAGCTGCTATAACTCCTCTTCCTTGACTTTCTTCTTATTGGCTGCACTTGTAAACAGGTTTGGACTGCAGGTGGGTGGGGCTTCTGTGCCTGAGATGATCATGATATGGATAACCTGTCTCTGTGACATAATTCAGAGCAAAGAGTAGAAAAGGCTGTGCGAAACTGAGTATTCAGAGCGCTCTGCAGCATGAACTTTTGTTCACAGGTTTTACTATCTCTGCACTGAGCTCATTATTGGAGGCTGAATATATGACAGGAAGTAAGGAGAAGCAGGATAGGTCCCACATAATCTCAGGAGAGAGCTCACCTGACCTCTGAGGTCAGTGAGCTCTGTCCTGGTGATGATGGTCAGGTCACAAAGGAGCAGGATGCAGAAAGGATTTACCATAAGGTTCCCATATGGTTTCTTTCACAATTAAAGCATTAAAGCATAATTTCAAAATCAAATCAACAGGACAAGCTCGAAATGACTGGAAAACATCCATAAAATAAACAAATGTGAAAATGGGAATGCTCATTATGGTTAATTATGGTGATTCACTACAGTATCTACTGTTCTCATGACTAGAAAAACATTTTTTATCTGCTAGATTTGCCCAGAATAAATCTGTTAATGCTTCTCTCACTTATAGTAATGGATTTGGTTCAGTAATGCCTAACATCGAGGACTTCACAGCAAAAAGCGCAGATTACCTTTCATTGAAACTATCCAGCAGGAAACTGAAGCCCGTATCAGACTTTCAGGGATGTTTTCATGGATCTGTGGATGACACTAAGCCCCCTCCTCGACACTGTTTATTCAGCTGCCAGCAGCAGACGGCTTCCCCTAATTGGGAGATCGGCCGCCAGTTCACCAGATTACAGGACGACGGCGGTGCTGCCAGAGTTTATGACGCTTGGACGGTGTCCCGGTGCTCCGGTTATATCTGGCTAATTGATGCGTCCAGCAGAGCAGTTTAGCCCAATAACAGCAAACAGCACAGGAAAGATGGGAATGTAGATCATTAGTTTGTGACCACCTGAGAATCAGTAGATTGAGATTTTGTCCATTTTAACTGTGTTTTACTTCCTTTAAATATATTTTTATGTCTGTCAAGTCTGGTCCCTTTAAATAGTGTCAATTTTGTCTTTCTCTATGAAAAACAATTTAATATTGTTTATTCACACCTTTATTTAAATATCAGTGGATGTAGAAGTATTAGGCTGACCTTTGTTGAAATCATTGATGAATTGATGATGGATATTGATATTGATATTAAAGTGGAGTTTGGCATCTATTTCTCTTTTATTCCATTTTCATAAAAGGTTTTTCTGTGACATATAAACTGAGTTTCAACAACAGCTTTAAGGTCATCAGGCCCACCCCAACTCAGAACAATCAGATAAACCAGAACTGGATCTCACCCGGGCCAGCGTTCATAACTCAGGTCCAGATCTGGCCCACAAGTTGGGGAGCGATACTACTTGGGCTGCCTCTGAATAGAATGTATTCATGTAAACCAACTGAAAAAACAGAAGTGGGCCTAATCCTAATTTACTGGGAGCCTGTGCCAATTCGCACATCTATCTCCGTCACACACTGTTTAAACTGATGACACTTGTTGGTTCACTCCTGTTTGCAGTGAAGGATGTCATCAGTGCCACATCAGTGTGAGAAGCTGACCCACGTCTGCATGAGGTCTCAGCCTTTAAAGCAGAGACAGAGAGAGATTTTCAAAGTGTTCAGGCAAATATGTATATTTCATGCTGGCTGATGAAAGTTACATCATACCACTGAAAGCTTCAGAACAGGTACTAAAAACATTATCTGAAGAGCTTTGAGTACTTTCTACTTTTCTACTATTTACAGTCAAATTAGTGTCTCAAAGCATATTACACCAATCTGACAAATCCTGTTATTCTGTCTTTGAACAAAGTGAGACATAAAGATGTGTTAGTTTCAGAAAATACCGTCCAACTTCTATAAAAGCATGAAACGTTCAATATCCAGCAGCTCTAAAGCAGTATAGTATTGAAGGTGTTTATTAGCCTAGAGCCAAATTATTAAAAGACGTCTGATCTACAGTGCTGTCAGGCTTTGGAGAAAGAGAGAGGACCCAGATGGAGGAAAACTAGACCAGTAAAGCTCATTATGAGTAAAATGTTAACACACTGTGCTGCACAAAACCTTCATCACCATCACCAACGATTACCAAAACACCCAAAATATGAAGACTACTGTGACAGCTCCAGGACACGTTTGCCTCAGCTTAGCACGTCTTAATGTTAGCACAATATTCAAACATTAAGACTTTAAACGGTGGAGTCCAGAAAATAGTGGGCGACAGCAAGGTGTTTACAGCCATCTTTTATATACAGTCTGTGATTTCATGCCATATTTTGTTGATGGACATCTGGCTTGGCTGACATTTATATTTCCTTGAGCTACAGAAATGTTCATGTCTATTATTGATTATAAACATACTTTAAAAAGATCAAATAAACAAACAATTAACCTCTAGAAGAAGTGTTCAAAGATATTTAGCCATCATTCAGAGCCTTTCTTTAACAAGCAGCCAGGAGTGCACAGAGGAGATGGTGATGAAGGCTGTAATTACCCAGTGAAATCAGATGAAAGTAATAAAGGATGCAGGCTAGCATGTGCATTGGCTTCTGGTCGACTGCGTCCAGATGCTGCACTGTTGGCGGCATGTCGGTGTAGGTGAGGCCATGTGGATCTGCAGGACAGATTTTTGTCCTGCAGCTTTCTGGTTGGTGAAAGGTTCGCACAGCAGAAATTATGCTAAACGACCGTTTTCTCTATGAAAAAATCAACTATCATCATGGCTACAGAGGCCTCAAACGATGGCGAGTGGAGAGAAAAATGGATAAACAGAAAAGTTACATAATCTAACTGGATTCAGGCAGCGAGGGGACCTGGATCGTTCACAAAGGTCAGCAGAAGAGCCCCTGAAATGATTAAAGGCAGGAGGGGCAGCTGATGGATGATGAGGTTTGGAAAGTTGAGCCAAGATGATTAGGTAGAAAAAAATGTTTGCATATCTCCTTGATCTCCTTGATTCTTTTATCCTCTGGATAAATATTCTTTATCCTGTTATTGAATCAGAGCCTGAAAAAGAAGGTCACTGAGTCACAGCATCCATTTACGCTATGAAAACAAGTTGACTGTATAATCAATCAATCAATCAATTAATCAATCAATCAATTCATCATTTAAGGCCGACATGTTCTGCTTCTCTTCATTTCCTGTATCTCCTGCAGTAAGCAGGAAAGCACAGGAGCCCCACCAACCTGCTTTTCTGTTTACTGTCACCATCATCTGTACCATAACACACACTGAGCATGTGTGAAAAGGGCTTCCTGCTCCTACCCTTCACAATAAAAGTCCTCAGTATGTATACAACATGTAGGTTTGCAGAAGTGAAGAAGGTTTTTGCTGATAAGCAGATGAGTAAAATGAGTTACAGAAGGATGGTGAAGCAGTTTACTGCAGAGCCAAGTTTAACTTTAGTTTTACCAGCTATGAAATACAGGATTCAATATTTTCTTATAGGAATTGTATTTTCCAGATAAAATCATATTTTTTTAAGTTCTTGGAAGCTAATTTCTAATAGCCCAAAAATGATCAAAGAACTTCAGTATCAGATATTGATATTAATTATTCAAAGCTGCTGTGGAGTCAAAAACACACAGCTGGAAATAATCAGAATAATTCAGCTTTACATTCAGTGTAAAGTAAGTAAGTAGGTAAAGTTTATTTATTAAGCGCTTTTCATAGACAGGTAGTCACAAAGCGCTGTACACAAAGATTAAAATAAACAGTACGATAAATAGCAAAATGCACAATATACACAATATAAGAGGTTAAATGTAAATTAAAAATGTAAAAAGCGTTGGTCAACTGAAGGCTTGTTTAAACAGTAAAGTTTTTAACTACTTTTTAAAGGATTCCACAAAGTCAAACAAACGCAGTTGTAGAGGTAGACTGTTCCACAGCCTTGGTGCCACAGACTGAAAGGCTCTGTCCCCTTTCATCTTCAGCTGTGTTTGGCGAGTAACCAACAAACTCTGAGTCTGTGAGCGGAGACAACGAGCAGCAGTGTATTTTGTGAGAAGCTTGGATAAATAATCTGGGGCTTGGCCATGTACTGCTCTGTACGTTAAAACAATAATTTTAAAACAAATTCTAAAATCTACTGGGAGCCAATGTAAAGAACATAAAATAGGAGTAATGTGAGCACGCTTGCGAGTTAGTAGTCTGGCTGCTGCATTTTGTGTAGCTTGGAGGCGGGAAAGCGATGATTTATCCAAGCTGGTAAACAGGGAATTACAATAATCTAAACGCGATGACACAAATGCATGGACAATTTTTCCAGTTCAGCTAAGGAGACCATATGTCGCAGTTTAGAAATGGTCCTTAAATGAAAGAAACAGGAACGAGACAGAGATTTTACGTGTGAGTCAAGGCCCAGAGAAGAGTCAAATATTACTCCAAGATTTCGAATATTTGGCTTAGCAGAAGGACAGAGAGGGGCAAGAACCTGACTGATTTTAGAATATAGATCAGGAGGAGCTATGATCATGGTCTCTGTCTTGTTCATGTTTAAAACAAGGTAATTGTTAGAAAGCCAATCAGAAACCTGAGTTAAGCACTGGACTAGGGTGGACAGCCTATCCAGCTGATGAGGCTTAAAGGACATATATACAGCTGAATGTCATCAGCATAGAAAGGATAAGACAGATCACTAAAAGACTGAATAATGCCAGCTAAAGGAAACATATAAAAAGAAAATAATAATGGGCCCAAAACTGAACCCTGAGGAACCCCGCAGGTTAGGGCAGCAATGTTAGAGGAGAACCTGTCTGTCCTAACAGAAAAGGTCCTATCTGATAAGTAGGAAGAAAACCAGTCTAAGGCGGTGCCAGATATACCAGCCAGAACTTTCAGCCTGTTAAGTAGGAAAGGTCACTTTATTCACTCGCACTGTTAACAAGAAGAACATCGAAACACTAAATTTAAAGGCTAATTTTATCCAAAGCAAACAGACTTTCACAGTCCTTCATTCCCGCAGAAGGATGATCTCGGACAGCTCTAAGATCACAGTAACACCCCACACACCCCAGCTCCACAGTTTGATTTTGTCTCCTTCCTGTTTCTACATGACGACTGTCGAGTACAAAGCCGGCTCTGAAGAAATGGTTCCTATGTTTGCTGTGGACGACCCTCACTGCAAATCCATGACTGTGAGTCAAACGTTCTCACCCAACATCAGCAGCCAACATTAGGTATAAACGGTGACAGCGTTGTTTTAAGCAGTAAGTAAAGAAGGGTTTCTCCTCCAGCTGCTTATCAGGCTGTCTCTCACAGACAGACAGTTGTTATGATGTGCCAGTGATCATAAGGCCTCATAAATTGGAAGTTATTACAAAGGAAATGGAGAAAGTGATAATGCAGCCATTAATACTCATTTAGATGCTCATTGTGCAATGGTGGAGCTTGAATCTTAAAAAATGTACCTTTTTATTCTGATGTCAGAAGCAGAAAGTTCACTTCTGGATTCTCTCTATAAAATTGCCTCCTGAAAAGCTCGGGCAACTGATTGGTTAGCTGAACTGTCAGAACTGAAGTTTACCTTATATGGTCTCATATTGAATTCATAATATGTGGGGCTTAATATGCTTAAAATGAAATGCTATTTTCACATGTACAGCAACCAACCTGCAGTTCCTGAGTTCCTCAGTCCCCAATCCCATGTTAAAGCTTCACAGCCGAAATAAACATTATTACAGCCTGACACACAAATGGTTTTCTCTCTGTGGATAATTTCTCCCTTCATAACAACAGTTTTAAAATAAAATTGTATTAAAGCTTAAAGTTTGGGTTATTAGGGGCTTGGCCTCTTTGACTGACAGTTAGATGGTGATGTCGGTGGCATGAACTGCTAGCTGTCTTTAACTGGACCTCTGGACCGTGTTTGTGCTGTTGGAGCCTTTTGGAGCATTTTTAATGACATCATGTGACCAATAACATGGCTGCTGTGTGGTTTCTGTAAGTTCCAGTTTTGGTTCACATTGAAGTTCTACCTTAAAGTCGTGAACTCTGGGTAGTGACTGATAGAATGAAACCAACCTGGGTTACGTCAGATTCACATGTACTTGTCTGTAAGAAAGACTTGACTAAACACGTAGGAGCTTCTTCTTTCTGGAACTCTGCTTCTTCAGCGTGTGGATCAAATAAGCAGACAACGCGCTTTCACTCCCAAAGCGTAACATTTTATGCTAGGTGACAAATTGTCTGTATATTACACTTTCAGCCACCCAACAGGTCCCTATATTACAAGTTCAGAAAAATGAGGAAACACGAGAACCGTTTGGAATGAATCTACACATGTACTTTTATTTTACTTAAATCACTTTGGAAAACACTATCTAACATGATTAAGGTGGTGGTTAACAGTTATGGTTAAGGTTAGCGATAATGTTAGGGTGAGGGCTGGAATACAGGGCTGGAACATGTGTTATCGCAGGAGCATCATTCTGTTTGCACAATCCAGCACGTAGCATAAGAACACAAACCATCACCTTTCGCGTTCCCATGGAACGCCTCGGGGCGTGACAAATCATCAGTATATTCCGCGTCGGGAGTGAGAATGGGCTGGAGCAGACTGTGAAATTGAACTCGAATGTTCAGTGGTCAGCTACAGAAATGAGGAGCTTTGGATTTAAACTGCTCTCGATATTTGAGGTAACAGACGCAACTACTAATAGAAGGCAAGATATTGCTGACTAAACTAAAGGCTGTGTGGGAAATGTAATAGAGTATTATGTAAGCATCCATCAGCCACAAACTGATGCATGAACAGCCAGTAGTTCTTTCAGTTGAATGTGCTTTAGGACATCTACACGGATCTCGTAGTGTTGCTTCTTTGTGCTGGAAGCAGCTGAGGTGGTTCAGACGTTATGAAGAGCCTTTCTGTGCTCTCCCAGCTGGGAGGAGACCCCGGGGTAGACCCAAAACTCTCAGGAGAGATTATATTTAACTCCTCTGGTCTGAGAACACCTCGGGATCCCAAAGGAGAAACTGGAAGGTGTTGCTGGGGAATGCAACATCTGAAATATCCTGTTTAGCCTGCTGCTGCTACCCGACTTCAGACAAGCTGAATACAACTGACCGATTCAGACGATATTCTCCTTCAAACTAAACGATGTGGTGGTTTCCTTGTGTGCTGTTTTTGTTTGCTGGACAGGATCAGGCCAAAGGAGGAAGCTGCTTTATAATTAGGGATGCAGATTTTGTGATGTGCAGTCTCTCCTAATTTTGATAAAAACCTCTATAAATATCTAAAGTGGACTTGTTTGGTGCATTAAGATGCCCCCATCGAACCTCCAGCGCTCCCCGGTCTCCCAGGACAAATGTGCAGGAAGCTCCCAGCTGCTTCAGAGATAACACCCAAAGTGACAGCTGACGGCTTCTCGCCTGCAGACTCCATCTGTGCACTGCCACTTTTACCCAAACTAAAAATAAAAGATAACAAATCCCCACCTTCCACTGAGGGAGGTGGGAGCTTGAGTCCAACTGAACGACAGGAAGGCAGAGCATGAATGAAACAAGTGAAAGTGCTTTCCGTTTAATGTTTGCCTTCATCTTTAAATATTCAATATTAATATTCATCTTTAAATACCGGTCTTAGTACATGAAGACAGTGATGTGTCTTTTCATCATTTGGAAGCTGTAAGTCTGACAAACTGTTGGAGTCATTTTAATTTTAAATCTACCTGGACACTGACTCAACAGTTAAGTTGTCCAAAAAAGTCATGATTTTAGTTACCGTGTTCAGTCTGCCCCATATCTGCACAAAGACATCCCTCCTCTGTGGTAACTCTCACACTAATCTGCTCTGAAACAGCTCCAACTTGTCCCTCCAGCAGGTCAAAGGCAGCGTTTTGTTTTCCCAGCATAAGTCTTCTGTTTTTAACACATCAGAGGTTACATGTCACAGGCTTTGTGCTCCATAGCCTGAGACCTAACGAAGCCTGCGAGGTGAGGATTAGCGACTTCAGTCACCAGTGGGTTAGTTAGAGTTCGCAGCCCTCCAGGAGATATTGTGAAAGTGATTCATCAAACAGATGTCCAGACTTTAAGGTTAATTAGAAGATGTGTGATTGTTAAAGACACTGCCACTTTAAAGCTTGCTGGATTTAGAAATATTGGAGAAAAGCCACCAGTTTACAATCACAGTGCTGAAAATACTCGAGTCATACAAGCATACATGGTGAAAGGTTTCAGCTTCGACGTTATGGATGGTCGTCACGTCACTTCTCCTCCATATTTGCAGCTTAGTTTGTAATGCTGTGATAACAGTATGGGTACAGAGACGGCTCTGATACTGAGCTAAGCTCTGAAGGCACCAAGCCACATGTAACCTGTGTGAAAGCTGCAATCATTTTAGTAATGTTTCCAGACTCTTAGCTTTAGCATGATGATGAAGACTTCCATGTTCACTGCAGAATATTATTAGCTGTATTTTTAGCTGAGTATGCTGGGGAAAAAACATGCTGGGATTCAAAAAATATTTGGAGTAATGATGTAATTATCATGTTTGCCTGAATAATCAATCATTTTCTTAGGACACTTGAAATAATTTAGCTGTGTTATGAAACATGATCCTAAATTCAGACTCATTCTTGGACAGATGTTAAATAGAGACACTCCTGTAGGAACAGGTCAGAAGGGGGATTCCTCCCAAAAAGTATGAAATGAAATGAAATAACACAGCGAGTATCCTGGTGATGATGACACTATGTGTGGTTAGTATGCTGATTGGTTGAAACGTGCGCATGGATGAGAGAGGACTTGAAAAGAAAATTCACCACAAATACGAAAAATAATGAAAGATCCAAAAAAAAAGCTCAGACAGGCTGATTAATTTCTTTTCACGCCATCATAAAGAAATTCTTTCTCTACTTTCACTTCTGTTTTCTCTGTGGGTGGAGCTAAACAACATAACCAACAACAAATTACTGCCCCCTGTTGACAGTACAGCACAACAACATGTAGACATTGGTCTGCAGAGCTCTTCATAGGATCAGCAGGGCCACACTTGCCCTGTCTCAAAAGTATTTGTGTAATTTCTCTTGCTGCCTGAAGGTGGCAACAAAAAGCTCTAATCCTGTTTCTGACACATATCTCTTCCTGTTAAAACGGAGATTTTCCCCCCACTGTTGTCAAGTGCAGTATAGTATATAATCTAAAGTGTCACTCAGGTGACTATGACTTTGTTGACTATATTAAAGACTATATTCATATTGCATCCGACTTATGCTCGGATGTAATATGAATATAACCAAAATTCGTGCATATTTAAATAATATAGAGTAGAAGTTTGTATGCTTTGTTTTTAATAGACAAAAATAAAATTTAAATTTAAGATATAATTGAATTTTGTAACTTGAAATTTGGCATCAATCGGACTCCATACAGAGGAGCGTGGTGCTGAAAGGACAGCTCCCGGCGACATGACTGTGCCTCACGTGCACACTACTGAGCATGTCATTACATAAAAACTCTTAAAATGTGCTCACATGTTCTCACCTGGTATCGCTGATGCTCGATCTCTCCAGACGGTTTCTGCTCTGTCCTCTTTTCTTGGCTGTTGTTCCCTCAGTTTAAAAAAAAAATCCCAAATGTTCTTTATTTAAAAGTTCAAGGCTGAGGTCCCCCCCCCCAAACCCTCTCTGATTTAAACAGAACCTGAGTGAAGGAAAACAGGTGTCTGCATCTCAAAAATATACTTTTGTTTTTCTACAATAAGAGCAGCCTGTGGGGAATATTTACACGTCTGCTGCCAGTATAAACATCACAGTTGGGAAATTATTATTATTATTATTATTATTATTATTATTATTTGTTGTTGTTGTTGCACTACTGAATGTGGTCTGCGTCCTGCATTATATACACAGTCTGGTTGGTCCCGGTAATCCTCTCACTGTGTCAAGTAATTATTCCGAGTCGTGCTTGTCCCTGATTATCTGCAGCATCTGATGTCCCACTTCCCTCTAATTCATCCATGAGTTAGATTTGATGCTCTGCAGGTGTCCCTGCTTTATTAAAGGGCCTCTGTGTTGCATCACATGCGCTGCAGCTCGTTCATAACTCCGCACTTTTAACTGTCGTGCTTACCAGATGATGGGGATTAAAGTGTGCTTTTTATAAACCAACCCTCTTAAAACTTTTCAGGATTGCAATGTGTTGATCCTCCAACTGCAATGTGCAAAGACTTAAGAGCCCATTAACGGGGTTTATTCTACACGACTGTATCTGCTTTAAGCCCAGGTGTGCTCTTGCACGGCTACAGGTCCGTCTCCCGCGTGTCCAGACAGAACGCGTAAAGGGATCTCTTGAAGTCCACGCTGCTGTTTGCTTTGATGTTCGTTTTCTCCACCGAAGCGCCCGCCTCGTTGTTCTCCACATCCTGAGACTTCACGGACGCTTTGCTGCCTTTGCGCTTAAGCTCGGGGCTCTCTCTGCCGCTGTTGGGCTCGTCCTTCAGGGAGGACTGATCCTGGTCCGTCTCCCGGTGGTAGAAGTAGTTGAAGTTGGACACGATGACGGGCACCGGCAGCGCGATGGTCAGCACTCCGGCGATGGCGCACAGAGAGCCCACGATCTTCCCCCCGACTGTCACCGGCCTCATGTCACCGTAACCCACAGTCGTCATGGTGACTACCGCCCACCAGAAGGCGTCGGGGATGCTGGAGAAGTGGGACTCCGGCTCGTCAGCTTCGGCGAAGTACACAGCGCTGGAGAAGAGGATGACCCCGATGAAGAGGAAGAAGATGAGCAGGCCAAGCTCGCGCATGCTGGCCTTCAGAGTCTGGCCCAGGATCTGCAGCCCTTTGGAGTGTCGGGACAGCTTGAAGATGCGGAAGACCCGGACCAAGCGGATGACCCTCAGGATGGCTAGAGACATGGCCTGCTGACCGTTCTGGTGCTCCTGGCCCTGCTGCTCCGCCAGCTCCGTGCCCACGGTGATGAAGTAAGGCATGATGGACATGATGTCGATGATGTTCATGATGGTCTTGGAGAACTCGGACTTGCTAGGGCACGCAAAAAAGCGCACGATGAGCTCGAAGGTGAACCAGATGACGCACGTGGTCTCGATAATGAAGAAGGGGTCGGTGAAGGTGAGCGACGGCCGGGGCGCCGTGCTGTTGTCCAGACGGCTGGTGACCGCCAGCTCCCTCTCATCCCTGAATTCCGGCAACGTTTCCAGGCAGAAGGTGATGATGGATATGGTGATGACGATCACGGACACGATGGCGATGCCCCGGGCCGGGCTGGAACTCTCCGGGTACTCGAAGATGAGCCAGACTTGCTTCTGGAACTCGTTCTGCGGCAGCGGCTTCTCCTCCTCTTTAATGAAGCCCTCATCCTCGCGGAACCGGTCCATGGCCTCCTCCCCCAGCTGGTAGAACCGGATCTCGTCCGCAAACACGTCTATGGACACGTTGACGGGTCTCCGGATCTTTCCTCCGGACTGATAAAAATACAGTATCCCGTCGAAGCTCGGCCGGTTCCGGTCGAAGAAGTACTCGTTCCGGAGCGGGTCGAAGTACTTGATCCTCTTAGCGGGGTCTCCCAATAAAGTGTCAGGGAACTGGTTGAGGGTACCCAGCTGGGTCTCGTACCTCAGACCCGCGATGTTGATGAGCACCCTCTCGTTGCTCTCCGTATCCATGTCCATGTCCAGCATGTCCTCGTCGAACAGGTGGGGACTGTGGTCCGCGCGTAAAAGCGCATCCATGGCGTTCTCGCTGCAGCTCAGAGTGTTGTTCATGTCATTGATCTTCCAGGGGCTGTGCGGCGGCTGCGGGCCGCCCCGGGTGTTCAGCTCCTTGCTGTAGTCCTCTCCCCGCCCGCCTTGAACGAAGCCCGGCTGAGGGACATCCAGCGCGTTCCGGCAGCTCTCCTCGGCAATGTTGCCTCCACCTCCTCCTCCTCCACCGCTCCCTTTTGCGCCGCCGTTCTCAAAGCTCACCAAGGCTATCTCCATCCCGCAGCCATCCACAGTTACAGCGAGCAGAGCAGGAGAGACTTGTTGATCCTGAGCGCGAACATCCTCCAGGAAACTCACAGAGAGGAGCAGCGGGGGAGACGCAGCTCCTGCAGCTCCTACTCAAGGGACCGCATCTGTGGAGGGTCTTCTGTTCTTCAGGCTCCGAGCCGCCGCACGTCTGCGCCAAACGGACGGAAAAAGCGCACAAAAGGAGAAGAAGACCCGGATGATACACACACACACAGAGAGAGAGAGAGAGAGAGAGAGAGAGAGAGAGAGAGAGAGAGAGAGAGAGGCAGCAGTGATCACTCCTGACGTCAAAAGTGTTGCTCGACCTGCTGCGCTCTCCTCTCTCTCTCTCTCTCTCTCACTCGGAGAGAGCCCCCGGTGGGGACAAAGCGCGCGCACTGACCATCTCATTTTTTAATATTCACTTTCATTTATTTGGATTTCTGCGCAGGGGACAGTCCGCGCGCACGTGCAAACAGCGACGGTTTAAAAATGTCACTGAAAACCTCAAAGATCAAAGTCTGATCCAACACAACATGACGGTCTGTGGCAAAAAGCCCACATGTCTCACCTGCGCGCTCCCACCCGGTACACACCTGTGAGCTTGTCAGGCAGTGTGAATGAAGAGGTCAAAGGTTACGAGCGCCACAGCTGCCCAAGGACAGAACAGAGTCAGTATTTCAGTGTTGGAGAAGAAGATACATGAAAACTTTTTATTTCCATGAAGTTTGTTTTGTCTTGATTTATAAACCTTTGCTCCTGTTTCCTGTCAGTCTGACCTCTCCCTGTCAGCCATCTGTGATCTCCTTGCATTGGTTCCTAATACAGAGACAGCCCAACTTGCTTGAACACTCAGCCTGAAGCCCACCTGTTTGCGGAGGACAGCGACCATGAAATTCCATCTGAAACCACACGCTGCTGTTCCTCTGCCGGCCACCAGAGGCACCAGTTGTGAGCCAGTCCTCACAAAGTCCTGTTAACATAAACATACTGACAGGCTCATGCAGAAGCTGTTTTGGTGTCTGTATATAACCCTTAACAAGAGTGAGGATTAGCATTGACTAACACTACCTCAGATGACCTCGCTGGTTTTTGTGGACACAAATCCATGCTTCAGTTTATTCTGAAAAACAGAATAAACTGAGATGCTGTGAGGTCATGTGGTGATTTCTTTCTGTCATTTTGTTTTTATTTTCACTCCTTACACAACATCAGACCTTCCTTTGTGTGTTTTGCTGCCACAGCAGCACACGTGTGCAAGCTTTCAGGTCTCCTTATTGCGCACACATCCATCTCCTTACAGTGTGAGCATAAAGGCTTGCTTTCCACATGATGGCATCCATGGACTCGCGGCTTTCATGCGTGCCTCTTTGTTTCCTTTATGCTCGTGTCCTCTGCTGCTCTGCTGCTGCTGGCTCGGCCCTGGGGCCACACTCTGCCTCACCCTGCTGGCTCTGAAGGAGATGGATACAGCTTTTCTTTAAAACACAAACTCATGTTTGTCTGCACATATAGAAACATCCCCATCAGTCCACCACTGCTGGTCAGCTGTTAGTTTATGGTTGAAGTGAGTTCTTGTACTATCATGTTTGGATCCCATGCAGCCATGTGAGTCTTTATGTCAACATTGTAATTATTAACCAGCAATAAGCTGGAGCATCATTTTCTGTTTTTGCTGTAATCATGAAAGATCCTTGTTTCTGTGTTCTGTGGAGTTTATTCTGCGTTTAATCATCTTTTTAATCATTATTTTTGTTGGTTTTATGAGAAATTCATGATAAGTTTGAATGTTTTTTTTTTTCTTGTGCTTTTCAGTATCTTGCTGTTGATGTCTAGAGAACTTCAGTCACTGCTCAGCAATATCCAAATAAAATACAAAACTGCCCCTCAAACTTCATGGATGGTATTCTGGTCTTCTGAATAGAAGAGAAGATGTTAACTTAACCTTACCGGTTAGGTTTCATTCTCTCAGTCACTGCCCAGTGTTCATGACTTTAGGTTCACTCAGCAAAACCAGAGCTCAGATTTCCTAGATGTTGTGTTAGTACAAAAACCTGAAGGCAGCCATATTATTGGTCAGATTATTCATTACAAACACCCCAAAAGGAAACTCAGCTTCATGTTTCAGACACAGGTGTTGATTTCTGGCTCTTATAGTATAAAAAAGCTACACGCAGCACAACATTTAAGCAGTATTTCCAATCAAGGCAGCAAATTCAATTTTATTTATACAGCGCCAAATCAAAACAGTCGCCTCCAGGTGCTTTATATTGTAAGGTACACCCTACAATAATACACACAGAAAAAAACCAGCAATCATATGACCCCTGTGAGCAAGCATTTTGGTGACAGTGGGAAGGAAAAAAATTCTCTTTTAACAAGAAGAAACCTCCAGCAGAGCCAGGCCAGTTATTGTGCAGGGTCGCTTAAGCCAACCAAAAAAACAGAAAACTGTGTCTGACATTATCCTACTGCTTTTGTTTGAATATAATTGGCATGTCTCTTTTTATGAGCGACAGTATGCAGATGTGATTAAACTGAGGATTCTTGATTGTACTGTCAGGATGCGATCAAGGTTCCTGTGCTATTTATGGTTGAATGGTTGAAAAACAAAACAGTGCAAATGTTTCATAAGAAATAAGATCTCTGGTTCTATGTTAGGTGAACATTTTAGACATAAAGGAAAAGCAAACGTAACAGAGCTTCATATTCAGGCAGTAACTCAGATTCAGGGAACAATCTGATCTGGTAATATTTTGGCAGCATTTGCAGTGCCTCTGTCAGTGCGATCCAGGGTGGCTGTGGCTACAATGTAGCTTGGCATCACCAGTGTGTGGATGTGTGTGTGAATGGGTGGATGACTGAATGTGTAAAGCACTTTGGGGTCCTTAGGGACTAGTAAAGCGCTATACAAATATAGGCCATTTACCATTTTACCATTAATAACAAAAAAAAAATGAAATAAGAAGAATACAAACTGCAGTCACCTAAGTTAAATTCCTGGTTTTAAGAAGCATCGCCACTGAGACCCATCCTGCTACCTCACCTCTAATGTAAGATCTTTAACCGAGTACTGTTCAGAGTGCACCGACTGAACATCCAAAATCCTACAAAGGACACGCAGATGCACGCCGGTGGACACAGAGAGCCGGAGCGCTTGTTTCTAAAAGCAGAGGAGGGCGACCTATTTAAAAGGTTAGTTTCTCAGCCCTGTGGGTGGATTAGCAAAACAAAGCATGAGCACTATATTTATCCGTTTCCTTATCTAATGCCGCAGCCTCATCATGATAAGAACTTTGTGCATCTCCCCGCCCCTGGATTAATGCACTGTTCTCAGACTCCTGCAGCCATGAATAATATCCCACCATCACCCATCCCACTGTGTGACTGGCCACTGGCAACACAGCGATTTCACGCACTGGATACAGCTATTAGGAGGTTTTTACAATAAACTTTATCATGTTTGTCATGCGGGCGCTCCAAAAACATGAAATTGTAGCTGGATGCTGTGAGGTATAAAATCGGGGGGGGGCAGAAACAAACAGGGACATGAGAAAAGAGCAAATGATTAGCACAGAGATGAGAGATTATTTTGCTGCATCCTAATGTGATGTTCACATGTGTCTGATCTGCAGGTTTCAGAAGCCCAGAGGGAAGGAGGGCTTTAACTGTGTTCTATTATTATGAGAAATCTTCTCCTAAGACCTGTGGTCATGGCAGCAGGTGCAGTCACAAGTGCTACATAAAGAATATACAGGGAGTGCAGAATTATTAGGCAAGTTGTATTTTTGAGGAATAATTTTATTATTGAACAACAACCATGTTCTCAATGAACCCAAAAAACTCATTAATATCAAAGCTGAATGTTTTTGGAAGTAGTTTTTAGTTTTAGCTATTTTAGGGGGATATCTGTGTGTGCAGGTGACTATTACTGTGCATAATTATTAGGCAACTTAACAAAAAACAAATATATACCCATTTCAATTATTTATTTTTACCAGTGAAACCAATATAACATCTCCACATTCACAAATATACATTTCTGACATTCAAAAACAAAACAAAAACAAATCAGCGACCAATATAGCCACCTTTCTTTGCAAGGACACTCAAAAGCCTGCCATCCATGGATTCTGTCAGTGTTTTGATCTGTTCACCATCAACATTGCGTGCAGCAGCAACCACAGCCTCCCAGACACTGTTCAGAGAGGTGTACTGTTTTCCCTCCTTGTAAATCTCACATTTGATGATGGACCACAGGTTCTCAATGGGGTTCAGATCAGGTGAACAAGGTGGCCATGTCATTAGTTTTTCTTCTTTTATACCCTTTTTAAATGTGACAGCAAACGCGTTCTAGTGTGAACCCTCAAAGCGGCCCGCATGCGCAAAACAAGACGTCACACACAACACGCTCTGTTTAGACCCAGAGCAAACAGTATCGTTTGACTGATGGCCCTTAATATAAAGACTTGTTTCGGACTTTACGTTTCCCAATTTTGCTTTAAGTTATAAAGTTATTTTGTTATTTACATATGGCCTAATAATTATCATTATTGCTGTTTTAGAGGAGCGGTGCTTCAAAGGATAGTTGCAGATTTCTGTCAGAATCTGCAGATTATACAGTACAAATAAAATGTTCACGTTTCTCTAACGCTGCCTTCCCAACAGTTTCACTAACATCTACGCTGGATGGCCAGGAAGCGTTCGCAATGTCTTCTCGGGCGCTTCACCGGTGCTGATAATTGGCGTCTAACTTGTGTCAGTGACGTAAATGACGGATTTAATGCGACATGACCGTTCAAACAGCAGTCGTTTTCTAAAATATCAGATATGTATCGGATTCAGTACCACATACGAAAGTGACCCAGATCGGATTTGAAAATATCGGATTTGTGCCGTTCACACTGTCATACCATGATCGGATATGGGTCGCATAGGGTCAAAAAAGTCAGATTTGATGCGGTTTCGCCTGCAGTGTGAACGTAGCCTAACTAAACAATTGAAACAGACATTAATGAGGGTGGCCTGACAGCCTAACGCTCTCTAGTGGGCCCTGTGCTCACTGCCCTGCACCATACAGGGAGTGCAGAATTATTAGGCAAGTTGTATTTTTGAGGAATAATTTTATTATTGAACAACAACCATGTTCTCAATGAACCCAAAAAACTCATTAATATCAAAGCTGAATGTTTTTGGAAGTAGTTTTTAGTTTTAGCTATTTTAGGGGGATATCTGTGTGTGCAGGTGACTATTACTGTGCATAATTATTAGGCAACTTAACAAAAGACAAATATATACCCATTTCAATTATTTATTTTTACCAGTGAAACCAATATAACATCTCCACATTCACAAATATACATTTCTGACATTCAAAAACAAAACAAAAACAAATCAGCGACCAATATAGCCACCTTTCTTTGCAAGGACACTCAAAAGCCTGCCATCCATGGATTCGGTCAGTGTTTTGATCTGTTCACCATCAACATTGCGTGCAGCAGCAACCACAGCCTCCCAGACACTGTTCAGAGAGGTGTACTGTTTTCCCTCCTTGTAAATCTCACATTTGATGATGGACCACAGGTTCTCAATGGGTTCAGATCAGGTGAACAAGGTGGCCATGTCATTAGTTTCTTCTTCTTTTATACCCTTTCTTGCCAGCCACGCTGTGGAGTACTTGGACTGCGTGTGATGGAGCATTGTCCTGCATGAAAATCATGTTTTTCTTGAAGGATGCAGACTTCTTCCTGTACCACTGCTTGAAGAAGGTGTCTCCAGAAACTGGCAGTAGGACTGGGAGTTGAGCTCGACTCCATCCTCAACCCGAAAAGGCCCCACAAGCTCATCTTTGATGATACCAGCCCAAACCAGTACTCCACCTCCACCTTGCTGGCGTCTGAGTCGGACTGGAGCTCTCTGCCCTTTACCAGTCCAGCCACGGGCCCATCCATCTGGCCCATCAAGACTCACTCTCATTTCATCAGTCCATAAAACCTTAGAAAAACCAGTCTTGAGATATTTCTTGGCCCAGTCTTGACGTTTCAGCTTGTGTGTCTTGTTCAGTGGTGGTCGTCTTTCAGCCTTTCTTACCTTGGCCATGTCTCTGAGTATTGCACACCTTGTGCTTTTGGGCACTCCAGTGATGTTGCAGCTCTGAAATATGGCCAAACTGGTGGCAAGTGGCATCTTGGCAGCTGCACGCTTGACTTTTCTCACTTCATGGGCAGTTATTTTGCGCCTTGGTTTTTCCACACGCTTCTTGCGACCCTGTTGACTATTTTGAATGAAATGCTTGATTGTTCGATGATCACGCTTCAGAAGCTTTGCAATTTTGAGACTGCTGCATCTCTCTGCAAGATATCTCACTATTTTTGACTTTTCTGAGCCTGTCAAGTCCTTCTTTTGACCCATTTTGCCAAAGAAAAGGAAGTTGCCTAATAATTATGCACACCTGATATAGGGTGTTGATGTCATTAGACCACACCCCTTCTCATTACAGAGTTGCACATCACCTAATATGCTTAATTGGTAGTAGGCTTTCGAGCCTATACAGCTTGGAGTGAGACAACATGCCTGAAGAGGATGATGTGGACAAAATACTCATTTGCCTAATAATTCTGCACTCCCTGTACAAACACTGGAGTGGTTGTGTTTAAATCTGAAAGCTCTTGGTCCAACCTTATATCCAGACACCATGAACATAACAAATTCTGCACCTGTCCTCATCGAACAGGTGGGGACTGTGGTCCGCGCGTAAAGGCGCATCCATGGCGTTCTCGCTGCAGCTCCAAGTGTTGTTCATGTCATTGATCTTCCAGGGGCTGTGCGGTGGCTTCTGGTTTTAATGTTATGCCTCCACATGCTGACCTTTAAGCATAATTATATATACATGTGAAAATGTTAAGGCCAGGCTGCAGGTGTGTAACAACACATCAAAAGAAAAAACACGTATAAATAACTACATCACATAAACAACTCAGTTTGTTCCGCTGCCCCACCCTGAGCCCGAGGTCACTGAAATAAAAAAAAAAATCCAGCCAGTTTTCCGTCTTGTGTTTTACTCAGGTGTGTATGAGCCAATATGAATGTCTCTGTGAAAAACCAAGTTGGCACAGGCTGGACTTACCTGGGTCCGCTCACTTTGACAAAACACTCGCAAAACACGAAGATGTTCTGAAGGAAGTGTGCAGGAATCATCCTGTGAGGGACATGAAGGCACAAACCTTTCTGGTATCAGCTGCTGACAGATTTCAGGTGCTGAATAAAAACCCCCATCACACAAACAGCTCCTGCATGTGAGTGTGGTCAGTGACTGCTCCTTCGGGGCAAAGGAAGGAGAGCAGATTCATGTAGTTATATAAACTTTTAATTTTGTAGTATTAGCTTAAATTAAAAAAAAAACAAAAAAACAACTGAACTGATTATGTATTTTACAGCAGATTTTTTTCATCCTCAGCTCCAGTTCATGTGTAAAAAACGAAATGGCTGTTTTAAAGGCCTGAGGTGTGCAAACTCTGAACTCCGAGATGGAAGCATCCTGCTGTGTTACTGACGGAGGTTCAGTCACAGAATGTCCCAAACCTCAGCCATCCTGATGAACATGTGTAGGAGTTGGAGCTGAGTCCCACTCTGCGGTACTCCAGGTCCTGTTACCAGCTACACAGGGAAACAGTAACCATAACAACAGGTAACCACTAACAACCAGCAACCATAACGACGGCAGCTCACAAATTAGCTCTCTAATTACAGAGACACAGTTCAGAGCTTCTGCAGCTGATAACAACAACATAGCTTCTTAAAAAAAACTGCAGATACGCATCAGGTCTGCAGGTCAGCCACACAACAAAGAAGTTCTCATTTAAACACAGCAGAGACACAGAGACAAGCAACTCTACTTTTAAATACCAGAGAAGCACCGGTTTTTCATCTGTTTAAAGATCAGTAAGTGTTACAAGGATCCAGAGGCTGTGAGCAACTTGTTGTGTGTATAGTTTGGTTCCATCTTCTTTTGGACACTTCCTCTGCTCCAGTCATTGGAGAAGAAGGGGCAGACACCTCCAATGGCTCCTCTGGGGGACACTGAGGCCTTCCTCAGACCTAAAGGACTGGTTGTTATTTAGCACTCCTTTTCTGCTCTGCTTCAGCAGCCAGAGTGGTTTCTATCTTACATTCACCCCAATGAACCCATCAGGAACAATTTGGGGTTCTATGTCCAGCCCAGTGGATCGAACAGCCTGCTCTAGCTCCTATCCCAGATCAAATCACCGTGTCCTGTGTCTGCTCCAGCGTCTCCTCCCAGTGCCTGAAACACCTCACCTAGGACTTTGGTTTCTCTCTATTTCAAGTTCCTGCCTCCTCCCATCAGCACACAGTATTCTTATTCTGGCATCTGTGGTTAGGTCCACACCTGGAAGACTGACCAGCCTTAGCTAAAATAATGCTACAGCAGAGAGACAACAAAAAACCCAACAAACTTGCAAACAATTAAATTTTGTCCAGTTATTTAATAAGAGGACTGAGAGATAACAAACCCATCACAATAAAGGAGATAACAACAGTGCTGAAGAAATGAGAAAAGCTCAGTGGTGGGCAGGTGACCATAAGCCACATGATTGGAGTGTGGCAGCTGGAGTTTGAGTCTGACCAGCACTCACTTTCCTGCCTGTCTTCACTGTTCTGTTATCAAATAAAGGCAACAAAAGAAACAATCAACTCGAGCATTATGAAACAAAAAGGACACAAAGGATGAAAACACCCCAAATAAATGCCGGAGCACAGCTGGATGATTCACCCTCCAGCCTATGAACAGCAGATAACACCTGCTTATATCTACAGCTGCAGCTCTCTGATGCTGACTCTGTTATCATGTGTTCATATGATTATTGTTCTTTGGTTTGTTGCAGGTCAGGGTAGATCGTCCGTCTGATTGGTGCCAGTCATCAAAGTACTTTCTGTCCCCCTGACAAAGAAATGAAGGTCACAGAGAGGACACAAAAGCATGCAGAGCATCAACAAAACAAACCAGAGAACAACATTAAATGGAGGAACACCTGAGGACGATGAAAAGCACAAACAGAGAAAATGATGAAGGAAAAACACAAAACTACTCCCCTTCTTATTTCTCAGATTGTGCATGTTCAGTTCCTCTCCTCGACTCCTCCATTGGGCTGAAGGAAGAATGAGAAAGATGTGGGAACAATCAGCGAATCAGAGGCGACAGGCAAGAAAGACAGGAAGTGGAAACCAGGAGACAGACAACACCAGGAAGGATAAAACTGGGTCTAAAACATGAGAAACAGCTCAAAGTTCTGCGTTCTTCCAGAAACATTTATCTGCGTGGGTTCTTCCAGACACAGAACCGTGTGTGTGTGTGTGTGTGTGTGTGTGTGTGTGTGTCGGTACAGTAGCAGAGAAATGTCAGATTCAGTACCCATGTGGAGACGAGCAGCACACTGCTGGGATGACAGTAGGCCTGAGTCAGACTCTGCAACACCTGAGGGAGCGTCACCAACCTCACATCACCACATCTGTGTGTGTGTGTGTGCGCGTGTGTGTACGTTTCACACGGAGTGCTTGCATGTGTGTGTGTTAAATATATGTGTGTGTGTTTATAGGCTCAGGGCTGCATGCAGAGAGTGGCGTGGAGGGGGGAGCACTGTGATGAGTTTAAGAAGTCTTGACAGCAGATGCCTGCATAATAACGCAGAGAGAGGACATGTGCAAGCAGGAAAATCAAGGACACCACGTCATGCGTGCCACTCATTTAAAGTAACAGTTTCTGTGGCGGCTTAGAGCGTGCACGCAGATTATGTGCAGAAAAGGCTGCAGATGCTGCTAAATGGATTTGGAAATCAGTGCTGAGAAATATAGCCGAGCAGGGATTTAAAGAGCTGTGTGTGTGTGTGTGTGTGTGTGTGTGTGTGTGTGTGTGTGTGTGTGTGTGTGTGTGTGTGTGTGTGTGTGTGTGTGTGTGTGTGTGCTTGGTGGAGGTCGAGGCAGCGTTTGTTAGTATGATTGGTTTGGTGAGATTTGTCAGCAAGCCTGTGAGCAGATGCTGATGTGTAGGAGGAGGCCAAGTTCAGCTTCAGCCCAAACAGGCAGAGCGTTTCAGGCTGACGATGTAGCTCATTAAAACAGAGCTGGAATCCTGGAATCTGGAGTCCAGGTCCTTCAGGATGCTCTGCACTGTGGTCTGAAATTCAGTCTGAGATCATTCTTGCAGGAAAACTGACCATCAGCGTCAACATGGCAGCAATTTAAAATGGATTCCTATCTATCTGCCTCCTCCTCCTGTGTGTGTGTCTGTGTGTGTGTGCACGCTTGTACTTCTGTCTCTGTGAGGACCAGTTTGCGTGCTAAGGCATGAGAGTGCACATCACAGCGCTGAGCTGGAGTGGACAGAGGATGCTGCAGCAGAGCGAGGAGGAGCGTGTTGTTTTGCATTTGTGATGCAAGCTGATGCTGAGGCGTGATGTGATGTTCTCTCAGCACACCGGCTTGCACAGAAAGGGCTGCTGGATATTTACCTGGCGAGGCTGCAGGCGCACTGATGATGATGATGATGATGAAGATGAAGATCAGCCCTTACCTCTGCTTCACTTCTTTTCTCCATTTGAGCAGAAATGTCTTGCTGGGCTGAAAAACTTTGTTTGATCTGCTGGTTCGCTTCCAGAAAACTCAAAGCTTTAAAATCCACAATCAGCTAAGCTTAAAACAAATATTAGCTTCATAAACATAATTAGAGGACACTTTCATGCTCAATGCTTTAAAACCAAGAGCTCCTGTGATACTAATTTTTAACATTTAAAAGCTAATGAGCGTTCCTGCTGCTCACAGGTCAGTGGTTCACATCAGGGTTTCTTTTCTTCTTTTGCACCTGGTTCTGGATTCATACCTGGAACCCGGAGGAATCGTTTTTTCCTGCAGGAATCATTCCACTCAAAGCTCATAAAGTGCTAACACTTTAATCATGGAGAAGTAAATAATGTTGGAGCTAAAGTACTGAACATTTGTCTAGGAATTCAGCACAGTTTAGGAAAAATCATCAAAACCAAGACTGTCAGCACTAATATATATATATATATATATATATATATATACATACATATCTGTATGGAATAGAAAAAGGTGACTGCGACTGGAGGAGCTGTGGGCCAATCATCAGTCTCCACTGGTCACGTATTGCACCTCCAGCTTTAACGTGCACCCTGGGTAAACCCCATCATACACACACAAACACACACACACACAGGGCGAGGGCCTCCCCTCCTCCATCCCACCCACCTCAATGTGTCTGCATGTGTTCAAAAACCCTCGGGGATGCAGATCACAAAAAAAAAAAAAAAAATCTGTGCTTGTTCACAGCAGCCTACACAGGATATTAACCACACACACACACACACACACACACACACACACACACACACACACACACACACACACACACACACACACACACACACACACACAGAGTCAAATCTACAATAATTCAACAGAGGCTGCAGGGGGGAAGAGAGGGGATTACAGCCTCAGAGAAATAATAACAACAACCTCTGCTGCTCTCCACAGACATCAGAGTCATAAAGGAAGTGCAGGGAGGAGAGAAGAGAGGAGGGAGGAGAAGAGGGATAAGGGAGGAGAGGAGGGAGGAGAAGGGTAGGACGCCACCTGAGATGGATCGGTGTGATGGAAGGGACAGAAAACTGATTGTGTCGAGGGTTTTTTAATTGACAGCTGTCCATAAGCCCCCCCCCCCCCCCATTACCACCACCCCTCCTGTTCTGAGTGAATATCACTCATCTTCTCTCTCAGGCAAGGGTATTAAGAGTGAAAAGCATTTTTAAAAAAGGATTTAAGTGTTCTGCTCTGTCTCTGTCTCTCTCTTTCTCACACACACGCACGCACACACACACACACACACACACACACACAAGCAAACACACACACACAGACATACACCAACGTGGAGGGGCTATTGGATGTAAAGTCCTGAGGAGGAGGCAGAAGCTCGTTAAATAACAGCTGATTATCATTCTGTTGGTTTGTCCTTTGTGTCATGATGCTGTTGAGCTCTGATGAGATTTGACCCTGTGCGACTTGTGCCAGCAACAGCAGGCCTGCAGGAACCTGCTTACACTGTGGTTAGAGCCATGAAAGCTGAGCTAGCATCACCTCACAGGCTGTATATCAAAGATGAACACCGCCCCTCTCTGTGCTTTAAAACCAGCCACAGTGTGTGGGCATGCTCACAGGACTGCAGCTTGTGATATGGCATTTAAACCTTTATCGGCTATCAGACCAACCAGAACAAATCCGGGGTACCCACACATATTTGTGCTCCTCTACGTCACAGACATCAGATTGCTGCAGTTTGTTAAATTTATGATAGGTTCAATGTACTGACACTCAAAGTTGGAAAAAACAAACAAAACAAAACAAACTTCCTGAACAAAATGTACATTTAGTCTTCAGTTTGGGATTCTTGGTGCTTAAATGTGTTCTCCTGGACTGATGAAGGTATGAAGCATCAAAAATGCTACAAAAAAAAAGAAACAAATTTGAACCGTTGGACTTTAAAGAAGAGGTGAAGCTGTCAGTTAAAATAGGCCACGACCTTAAAAATGCAAACTTTAAATGCTATACAGAGACCAAACAGTTTGTGTATCAGGCTGTAAACATGTTCATTTCTGCTGTAAAGGTTTCTGCTGTAGACGGGAGTCTAAGGGGACTGACTCACTGCTGCCTCTCCTGGACATCAGCAGGACTGCAAGTTTTGAATAATAACTTTCAAATAGAATTTCTCCGTTACCTTGATGTGCAAATTACCATATTTCTAGATTACCATTTTTGTTAGCAGCCATGGTCAGTGGTATTAACATGCCCTAACACTTAAAAATGAAAAAGAGCTAACGGAGGCCTCAAAGAGCTGCACAACTGGTGGTATTTTGCTGTAAGCTTCTTCTCTGCTAAATATTTTACTGGCCAGCCGGAGTGGGCACGCTCCATTTTGTGTAACTATTTTTTAAGCCTGGTAGAACTGCAACCACATAAGCTAGCGCAATAAAAAAAAATGCATATAAAACCGGAGGAATTGTACTTACATCTTATGCCATCAGCTTGTCATAGGTCATGGTTTTCTTCCACATATGGCTTTGCAAAAATTGCATAAAAAGCATTTGCAGCAACAAAAAAATAATATTCCAGAAACACGCTTTGCCGATCTGATCAGCTGTTCATAACACTTCCTACGTTGGAATAGACATCAGCGCGATCTATCTGACGTTCGCCATTACCTCCCCAAAACCAGAAGTGACTTCATTTTCACAGAAAATTTAGTTTTCTTCCTATAGGGCATTTACAAATATATTCTGGCGTTTTTAAAATTCATGTTTGAGTTTATGGCTTTCTGTATAGTTTCTGGGATGTTTAGAACTCAAATTACACTGTTAGAAATAGCTTGTGTTGATGCAAATGCTTTTTTTCCCAAATTTGCATCATAATATTTGTTTTCGTTTTCCTAGTGTATAGAAATTGGTGTATCTCAAAAATAAATGGTAAATGGCCTGTATTTGTATAGCGCTTTACTAGTCCCAAAGGACCCCAAAACACTTTACACATCCAGTCATCCACACACTGGTGATGGCAGCTACATTGTAGCCACAGCCACCCTGGGGCGCACTGACAGAGGCGAGGCTGCCGGACACTGGTGCCACCGGGCCCTCTGACCACCACCAGTAGGTAACAGGTGAAGTGTCTTGCCCAAGGACACAATGACCAAGCCAAGGCTCGAACCGGCAACCTTCCGATTACAAGGCGAACGCCCAACTCTTGAGCCACGATCGTGCCGATGTAAAACAATGAAGACACTCAAAATGACAGGCTGAACATGAATATCTGCAACTACAAGAAACGCACAACAAAAATTAAAGCTTTGAACATTACACTGCAACGTCTGTTTAAACTGAACCAGATGACTTCAAAGCCCGCAGAGAGCTGTAGCACACACACACACCCCTGGAGAGGAACGAGGAAAGGAAGGACAAATTTTTTCAGCATGAGGGAACATCGTCCGGCACATTGAATTCCCAACAAGAGCACACACAGCCATGTTTCCAGCCCTTCAGAGGACATTATGTTAATACATGCAGAAATGCAGCTACAGCCAGCGCTTATCTCAACCTAACAGTTTTAATAACTTTATTTATGAGGCAATTAAGGGAACAGCAAAGGCTAAAAACCAAAAATCACTCTGCTCATATACTACTCAAAAAATTAAAGGAACATTTAACCAGAGTGTTCCATCAAGTCAGTGAAATGTCTAGGACGTCGATCTGGTCAGTTAAGTAGCAGAGGGTTTTAAATCAGTTTCAGGTGCTTTGGTCATAATGAAATTAACAACAGGTGCACAAGAGGGGCGACAATGAGACAACCCCAAAAACAGGGATGGTTTTACAGGCGGAGCACCCTGACAGTTTTCTCTCCTCGTCTTTTCTCAGTAGTTTTGTATTTGACTAGGGTCAGGTCACTGCTGGTGGCATGAAGGTTGCCATTATCAGAAGGTTTGCTTTGTCTCCCAGCAGAGTTTCAAGACAATGGAGGACATTCCAGGAGACAGGCATTTACTCTAGGAGAGCTGGACAGATCATAGAAGGCCTTAACCCAGAGGTGTCGAACTCCAGGCCTCGAGGGCTGGTGTCCTGCAGGTTTTAGATCTCACCCTGGGTCAACACACCTGAACCAAATGATTAGTTCATTACCAGGCCTCTGGAGAACTTAGAGACATGTTGAGGAGGTCATTTAGCCATTTAAATCAGCTGTGTTGGATCAAGGACACATCTAAAACCTGCAGGACACCGGCCCTCGAGGCCTGGAGTTCGACACCTGTGGCTTAACCCATCAGCAAAATCAGTATGTTCTCCTTTATGGAAGGAGCAATGGGATAAGTGCTGCCAGAGCTACAAACTGGCCTCCAGCAGCTCACTGGCATGAATGTCTCTAAGGCTTCGTTCACACTGCAGGTCTTAATGCTCAATTCCGATTTTTTGATCAAATCCGATTTTTTTTGTCTGCTCGTTCACACTACAAATAAAATGTGACAGCAAACGCGTTCTAGTGTGAACCCTCAAAGCTGCCCGCATGCGCAAAACAAGACGTCACACACAACACGCTCTGTTTAGACCCAGAGCAAACAGTATCGTTTGACTGATGGCCCTTAATATAAAGACTTGTTTCGGACTTTACGTTTCCCAATTTTGCTTTAAGTTATAAAGTTATTTTGTTATTTACATATGGCCTAATAATTATCATTATTGCTGTTTTAGAGGAGCGGTGCTTCAAAGGATAGTTGCAGATTTCTGTCAGAATCTGCAGATTATACAGTACAAATAAAATGTTCACGTTTCTCTAACGCTGCCTTCCCAACAGTTTCACTAACATCTACGCTGGATGGCCAGGAAGCGTTCGCAATGTCTTCTCGGGCGCTTCACCGGTGCTGATAATTGGCGTCTAACTTGTGTCAGTGACGTAAATGACGGATTTAATGCGACATGACCGTTCAAACAGCAGTCGTTTTCTAAAATATCAGATATGTATCGGATTCAGTACCACATACGAAAGTGACCCAGATCGGATTTGAAAATATCGGATTTGTGCCGTTCACACTGTCATACCATGATCGGATATGGGTCGCATAGGGTCAAAAAGTCAGATTTGATGCGGTTTCGCCTGCAGTGTGAACGTAGCCTAACTAAACAATTGAAACAGACATTAATGAGGGTGGCCTGACAGCCTAACGCTCTCTAGTGGGCCCTGTGCTCACTGCCCTGCACCATACAGGGAGTGCAGAATTATTAGGCAAGTTGTATTTTTGAGGAATAATTTTATTATTGAACAACAACCATGTTCTCAATGAACCCAAAAAACTCATTAAATCAAAGCTGAATGTTTTTGGAAGTAGTTTTTAGTTTTAGCTATTTTAGGGGGTATCTGTGTGTGCAGGTGACTATTACTGTGCATAATTATTAGGCAACTTAACAAAAAACAAATATATACCCATTTCAATTATTTATTTTTACCAGTGAAACCAATATAACATCTCCACATTCACAAATAACATTTCTGACATTCAAAAACAAAACAAAAAAAATCAGCGACCAATATAGCCACCTTTCTTTGCAAGGACACTCAAAAGCCTGCCATCCATGGATTCTGTCAGTGTTTTGATCTGTTCACCATCAACATTGCGTGCAGCAGCAACCACAGCCTCCCAGACACTGTTCAGAGAGGTGTACTGTTTTCCCTCCTTGTAAATCTCACATTTGATGATGGACCAGAGGTTCTCAATGGGGTTCAGATCAGGTGAACAAGGTGGCCATGTCATTAGTTTTTCTTCTTTTATACCCTTTCTTGCCAGCCACGCTGTGGAGTACTTGGACGCGTGTGATGGAGCATTGTCCTGCATGAAAATCATGTTTTTCTTGAAGGATGCAGACTTCTTCCTGTACCACTGCTTGAAGAAGGTGTCTTCCAGAAACTGGCAGTAGGACTGGGAGTTGAGCTTGACTCCATCCTCAACCCGAAAAGGCCCCACAAGCTCATCTTTGATGATACCAGCCCAAACCAGTACTCCACCTCCACCTTGCTGGCGTCTGAGTCGGACTGGAGCTCTCTGCCCTTTACCAATCCAGCCACGGGCCATCATCTGGCCCATCAAGACTCACTCTCATTTCATCAGTCCATAAAACCTTAGAAAAACCAGTCTTGAGATATTTCTTGGCCCAGTCTTGACGTTTCAGCTTGTGTGTCTTGTTCAGTGGTGGTCGTCTTTCAGCCTTTCTTACCTTGGCCATGTCTCTGAGTATTGCACACCTTGTGCTTTTGGGCACTCCAGTGATGTTGCAGCTCTGAAATATGGCCAAACTGGTGGCAAGTGGCATCTTGGCAGCTGCACGCTTGACTTTTCTCAGTTCATGGGCAGTTATTTTGCGCCTTGGTTTTTCCACACGCTTCTTGCGACCCTGTTGACTATTTTGAATGAAACGCTTGATTGTTCGATGATCACGCTTCAGAAGCTTTGCAATTTTGAGACTGCTGCATCCCTCTGCAAGATATCTCACTATTTTTGACTTTTCTGAGCCTGTCAAGTCCTTCTTTTGACCCATTTTGCCAAAGAAAAGGAAGTTGCCTAATAATTATGCACACCTGATATAGGGTGTTGATGTCATTAGACCACACCCCTTCTCATTACAGAGATGCACATCACCTAATATGCTTAATTGGTAGTAGGCTTTCGAGCCTATACAGCTTGGAGTAAGACAACATGCATGAAGAGGATGATGTGGACAAAATACTCATTTGCCTAATAATTCTGCACTCCCTGTATAGCCTGAGTGGCATTTGCCTTAGAATACCAGAATTGGCTGGTGCATCACTGGTACCTTGTGCTTCTCACAGATGAGAGTAGGTTCACCCTGAGCACATGTGACAGATGTGAATGGATCTGGAGAAGCCGTGGAGGATGTCTGCCTTCTACGTAGTTCAGCATGACCCGGGTAAGTGTCGGGTGAGTGTCTAGGGAGGTAAATCCTAAATAGTTAACTGAACACGTATCTGTGGAGGGACCTCAGAACTCTACATGCTAGGAAACGTCCCCCTGACTGCCATCAGCCATCTGGATTCTTGGAGTCACTGTCAGACACTATGCTGGTGCAGGGGGTCCTGGGTTCCTCTTGGTGCACAACAATGCCTGACCTCGTGTGGAGAGTATGCACACACTTCCTTCAGGATGAAGGAACTGACACCATTGACTGGTTCGCTTTACCTAAATCTAATAGATCACTTCTGGGACATTATGTTTCAGTCACGTGCTCTTTTCTTCTGATCCTGCTTTAACAGCTCTACCTCCTAAAACAGGGGTGTCCAACTCCAGTCCTCGAGAGCTACAGTCCTGCAGATTTTAGATGCATCCCTACTCCAACACAGCTGAATCAAATGGTTGGATTACATTACATGCCATCAAGTTTGGCAAAGGTCTGGTAACAAGCCATCCATTTGATTTGGGTGTGTCAGAACAAAGATGCATCTAAAATCTCCAGGACAGTAGCTCTTGAGAACTGGAGTTGGACACCCCTGTCCTAAAACATCTCCAGTGGGGAAGCATCTCTGCTATGAAGTCAATGTTTCCCACTTAGTCAGCAATGTTCTGCTGGGCACTTGAGGCACAGTCATATTTCTAACAGGTGAACATGATGATTGAGCTGAACGAGACTCTGATGACTCAGATCACATAAAATGATGCATGAAGAGAAGAATCGGACTCATTTCTTTCTTTTATTTACATTTACATTTCTTTCTTTTACATTACCCAAGGTGCTTTGCAACATATTCACCTTAACTTATATTAATAAATACAGAACATAAACCTCGCCTCTGTCAGTGCGCCCCAGGGAAGCTGTGGCTACAATGTAGCTTGCCATCACCAGTGTATGAATGGGTGAATGACTGAATGAAGTGTAAAGCGCTTTGGGGTCCTTAGGGACTAAGTAAAGTGCTATACAAATACAGGCCATTTACCATAAAGCCAACATGAACAAACAGCACAACTCAAATGAAAAGCAAAGCTGAATATGTGCAGGAAGTTACAGCCATGAAGCCGAGAGGAGATAAACAGTTGTTTACAAATGAGACCAGCTTTTATTTTGTGACATTCTCGGCTGGTAAAAGCTGCTCTTCTATTGTTAAAAGTCACAGATGAACCCAGAAAGACACCAGTTTAAATGTAATGCTTGTCTTTGCGACACCATGGTTATGAAAGTGTGTTAAATGATTCCATATTTGTGATGAAAGTGTGCGCTCTGAGGGCAGACTGCCCGTCACCCTGGACAGCAGAGCCCCTCGTTTTCATCCATGTGTTTGTGCTCGTTGTGGGAGGGGACTGAATTTGTCTGAGAAGTGCCCAGCAGGAAGAGGCTGTCCTATTTTATCGCTCATTAAACAGGTCACACATCAGGGACTTGACTCAGAGGAAAAATAATAAAAAAGACGATGACAGAAATAAAAACTGAGATTTACTGTACAAACACTGAATGTGTCCCGGAGGCGTTCCCGGCCTGCTTCTCTCATTTGATTTTTTTGATCGTCAGTTTGTGAACTCATCCCGAGGGGGGATTCTCTCTGACATGTTGTCATAATCACTGTTTGTTATGTAGCATCTCCTCTGCCTTCATTTTCCACCCTCAGTTTTTGACATCTCCTTCTCTCTTCCCTCTCACCAGTTCACAGGTTACCATAGCGACACACAGTAGTATTTGCCTGTTGCCAAGGCTCGTCTCCACGCCAGCACAGCATCCCTCCCACGGCGGTGTGATGGATCGTGTATCGGATATGGGGATGTGTATTCCATAATGCTGCTTTTATTAGATGAGAGAAAAAACAGTAACCTGCAGTGCTGCAGTTCAGCCACAAGGTGATGCTGGAAGACTTTTGGAGGACATCAGGGCTGTGGCAGAAAGGAAGAAGATCAGGGTGACCAGAGTCAGCACCGAAGAGAGGAAGATTAGTTTTAATGGGCTGGTTCACTCTGGCAGAAAGTCACAGTGGAGTTTATGTGAATATTTAACCTTTAAAATGTGCCAAATGTGGCTTTATTCAAAATCATATCTCTCCTGTTTTTATTAAACATTGTCAACAGTAATGCTTAAAGGTACAGTCAGTTGTGTTTTGAGGTTATTTAATTAGAAAAAAAGAATATTGTACTCACAAATACGCACTCATTAGTGAGTAATTATGTTTTCTATGTATTAAAAATATATAGAATGAGACAGCATGACTGCCTTACAGCACTAAGAGAAAGGTTCATGCTTTGAAGCACAGGTGTCGGACTCCAGGCCTCGAGGGCCAGTGTCCTGCAGGTTTTAGATGTGTCCTTGATCCAACACAGCTGATTTAAATGGCTAAATTACCTCCTCAACATGTCTTGGGGTTCTCCAGAAGCCTGTTAATGAACTAATCATTTGATTCAGGTGTGTTGACCCAGGGTGAGATCTAAAACCTGCAGGACATCAGCCCTCGAGGCCTGGAGTTCGACACCCTTGCTGAAGGAACAGAGGATGCGGAACAGGATGACATCTTGATGCCTGGAGTTTTAAAAAAGAAAAGTTTGTCTTTTTTTTTTTTTACGTGTTTTCATGATGTCAAATATAAACAATAATGTTTTGATCTTCAGCACAGGTTTCTCAAATTCATGAGGGGTAACCAATCTGGAGAAAGGCGGCTTAAAAAGATTCATGGTGGTCTTAAAGGGGAAACAGCTAAAACACCCTTGTGGTGCTTCCATATAGTCTATGGATGCAGCTCATAACCTTGCAAGGAAGCATTAGCTGATAACTTAGAGTTCTTATCCAAATATGGTCACTCCTGTCTCCAAAAAAAAAACAAAAAACAATTTTATATATATATATATATATATATATATAAACTGTGGTTTAGGAAAATGTTATTTTCCTATGTTAGCGTGCTTAGATGAGTTCTAAGGGCAGCTGGGGCAGATGGGATTAAATGTTTTGCAGGTATTTTGTCATAAAATGAGTTAAAACATTTTCACTGACTTTTCACTGGGGTTCATTCCACTGCAGATCATGAATGTCTGAACCAAAATTCAACATTGTGTGTGCAGGGTTACTGGTCCATCCCTGTTATCTGTTTGGCTCGGATCCAAGTTTTCATCTGAACATGATGACCTTCCTCAGCCAAAGACTCTCCGTCCACTCTCAATCTCAGTGACTGCCATTAAACTGACACCAGTCCACTCAGCTCTTCTGTCCTCTGAAGATGAGTCTTTAAATTGTCCTTTTGTCCTGAAGATTATTGTTTTGACGTTATTATTCACAGCTCCTATTTTTAGAGTTCTGTCTCTAGCCTTAAAAGGCAGTCGAATCCTTACAGTATGTGCACTTACACAAGCAGAAAGCCAGTATCCGCTGTCAGTGTGCATTAAAGACACGGTGTCCCGTCCTGTGGAAGGCCTCGCTGCGGGGCAGTGAGCCTGCGCGTGACGAAGGCAACGACAACACGGCACAGACACAAGAAGGGAAAAAACAAAGGGTAAGGGGCAGGGTTATGTAAATGATGCAAAGGCCGGCTGCCCAGAGGAAGAGGTGCACACTCATGCATCTGAGCACACTTTAAATGTAAGTTTTCATAATGTGGTCTTTACAAGCGAGCCCCAGCTTCAGGCGTCAACAGCAGCAGAAGCAGAGCACTCCACACTTTCTCTCACAGTGACATCGCCTTTCATTTGTGCCAGTTTTCACTAGAATAACTTTTATGAACTGTATGCTGTGGTGTAACAGCATGGGAAGCATCATCCACAGCAATATTGCTGTGGATGAATATTAAAAGTCCCACCAAACCTGTAACTCACGCACTGCACAAGAAAATGTGTGCAGTGCGTGAGTGTTCAGGTTGTCACAAGGTAAAAGTTGAGAAAAAACAAAAACCTGACCCTATTCAGTTTTGGCAGATCTTTCTTTGTGCATCTCTGAACAGTTTCCAGTGCTGCTGCTATTGTTACGTCACTCCCTGGAAGTCACGCTCTGATTCTCATTTTACCACGCTGTGATAAAAAAAAGAAAAAATCTGATAAACATGTTTCTATAGATGACTTCTCCCTTCAAAACAACTGTTTCTATAACTCACTTGTTTATTAAGACTTGTGCGTGGCCTCTTTGGCTGTAGCGGTTAGCTGTCTTCTAGCTTCACCTGAACTGGATCTCTGCACTGCGTTTATGCGTTGGAACCTTTTGGAGCATTTTTAATGACATCATGTGACGAATACGGCTGCTGTAAAGTTACTGTGCTAACAGATCATATAAGAAGTCCAAAAATGGTTGCAGCTGGCTAACCAGGATAGCATTAGCACATAACAGAGCAACTTGACCCTGGTGTCTGTTCATCTTTACGGAGCATTTTTCAAGGGAGAACAGAAAATCAGTCAGTCAGCTGTTCAGTCACCTGAACAGGTACAACGTCTTTCGTTTCAGGAAAAGCAAGCATTTCAAAATATACATTTCTGTAAAATTTCTCCTTTTTTGACATGAGCAAGGAGATCGAGAGCTGGAAACGAGGCCGCACATCACACGGAACCAACCTCAAAGGGGATCCCGCCAAACCAAGACAATGGCTGGTTTTCCTTGTTATAGAAAGATTGCAGGAACTTTTTATTCACACCTCACCCATTTGGTTTTTGCAAACCCTGATCTGTGTTCTCACTCTCCTGATGACCTAGCATTAGCTGTTAGTCCTTCTCTCCATTATAGAGCAGGCCCGAGCCTGATGTCTCACACAGGCAGTGGGAGCTTCTAGTTTTCCCACTGGGGCTCTTTGGGAGACACGTTGAGCCCTTTATTCACACTAAGTCTGCATTTCTGCAAGCCCTGGTGGGGTGAATTACCCACAGCCCTCAGCAGATGCCTGAAAGCAAGAAGTATTGATCAATTATGTGACAGTTAGCTCTTATCCACACTGTAAAGCAGAGGCAGCTGGTCCCTTATGTACTGGTCTGCGTCAACATGAATGCTCTGATATCTTTTCAGTGAACATCCTGAAGAAGCTGTAACACTGAGGAACATTATTGTTACAGGGACGTTACCTGATAAGGTCAAATGACCTCAACAAGCTGGAAATGAAGCTGGAAAGCCACATAAGTGTGTTTCCATGCTGCTTTCTAATGATGTGCTGAGCCCAGGTCAGTCTGCTGGAAATCAGCGACCTTGGAGAGCTGCTGTGTGCTGTGGGAGCACCACTGACACAGGCTGCAAACACCCACTCACATCCACCCACACACATCTCTCCTCTTTCTCTCACATGCAGACACACAGACACGGCTCGACTAATAGCCCGGCCGTCTCCTCGAGTTTCATTTTCCACTGCGGTGTTCCAGCATTTACCTGAGCTGCCATCAGCGCATTCAGGCAGAGAGGAGCCGAGCCGACCGCCTTTGCTCAACACAAAGCACCAGACAGACTGATGCAGCACACAACAAACAGCTAGCTGATTGGGTTTCATCTCTTCCTGAGTGTGCTGAGAAAGAGCTTTGAGCGCCAGCACTGGCGTCCATATGGGCTCCCGGCATGGAGTCCAAAAAAAGACCAGAACCAGTCTCGATCCTGCTGTCTGAGAGGACGAATGATCAGATCAGAGGCAGTGAAGAACACCTGAAACAATGAGTAACTGATGATCACCTCTGTGTGAGAGCCGTGCCTCATAGTAGCGTTATTAAACAGTAAATCAGCACAGCAAAAGGACCAATCAGATTCTCAGCATTAACCATAAGTTCTTCTGTTAATCTTTAATAAATGTTTCTGGTTGCTGAGCCTTGTGGATGCTGACTGACTTCTGTATGCAAGATATAAGCTGTAAGTGTGAGTGTTTATATGTGCTGCTGATTGCTTTTAGTCTTCAAACCATCTGCAGTGTTTCCCACGCACAGACCTAACTTGGGTGGGTCATTACAGCACAGTAAAGAGCACCTAAGTCCATAAGTCCTTCTTCTTCTCTATCTGTTACTCTGAGTTCATGCATGAGATCAGATGCTTGTGGCTTCATCAGTATTAAAATCCTTGATGCTCTTCTACACTTTCAGAGTCTTGTAGTGATGGACAGATGTTTTCTTCACCGTGTCGGTTAGATACAGTTTTTTTTTTTAAATTTAGACTGTATCAGACTTTGTAAGATGATGAAATCCTCTGAGATGCTGACCTCTGCTCGGCGAACAGCAGTGAAAGGAGTCTGGTGTCACGTTACCGTCGTGGATCATATCAGGTTATAAAATATTCACATCTGTACTTTCTTGAGCGCTGCCTCTGCTGTGCTGTAAGAGGAGCCAAGGGTGGAGAGTCAAAACACCAATCACTGACCAATCACTGACCAATCTCTTCCCGTGGAGCTGGTGGAGACCAAAGCAGAACATAAAGTGAAGTGAACATTGGACTTCATTCATCAGGTGAACCCAGGTGACTCTGTGGCTGCTGGTTGCTCACACTCACAGAGCAGTGAATGTTTGACTCAAAAGGAGCCACATCTGCAGTTTTCTATGAGTTAAAGTTTGAGTCCAGCACAAAGTGGAGGTTGGTGTGCTTTGATTTTGAGCACTGGCAGCCTGATTAGACCCAAACATGTCTGCTTCATGGTTGAGGTGATGTAGCTTTAGTTCTGTGTCTGTCAGCTTCAAGACCAAAATCAAACCAATCACACAGCTGTCTCCAGGTTTCACAGACTAGATTCGTGCGCAAGTTGAAGGTGGGAGGAGCTGCGTTAGGAAGTCTGCTGCACTCAAGCAGCTGCAACAAATCACAACGATTTACACTCACATTAAGTGGGTTCAGTTTCTACATCATGTTTTTCTGGCTGTTTCAACCCACAGTGTGGACAAAAAATGCACATCCAATCAGAAAACACAAGAAAGAGGCAGAAAACATCTCCATGCAAACACCAAATGACTATGAAAAGATGTAAAACAACCAGAGGAAGAATTAAACTGACCTCGAACGGTGATCAGTGGATATTTTCTCATGAGAAAAGAAGTGGAATTAACCCTACAAGTGAAAACTTAAAAAAAACAAAAAAACAAATAAGTTCTAGCAATCTCATTTCACTGTGTCCAATACACTAAGGTACCAAATGTGAATCAATCCACCTCAGAAACTAATCCCAAACAGATGAACAATGAACACATATTTCAGGTGTAATAATGTCAATATAAAGTGAGAGGTTTTTATTGCAGTATCTGTCCACTGGAACTTTCATGAAGGAAATTTAAGCCTCCCGTCAGTCGTTAGCAGAACAGCAGCAGCAGCTTAGCATCACCTGTTGTAGCATGTGAGCTTCACGTCTGCGTCACTCTAACTTTTTCCACCAGCCACATCTTTACAAGCCTTCCACTGCATGCACCTGTTCTCTCCCAGCCATGTGAGGAGGCCCAAGGAGTCTCCTCCTCTTTGTCCTCTCTAAGGTCGAGCAACCTCAACATCTCACTCATGTGAACAACAGCAACTGTTCATGTTTCTTTATTTGCACATAAAAAGGAATTAAGAAGCTATTAAAGAAACTCTGGAGGCTTGTAAAAAGAAATTACCTTATCTAAACTGTGAGAACCAGCAATGCTGAACATGTGGAGGTGCAACTGGCTGGTATTTCTCATGTTATAGCTGTGAATGTGCAACATTTGTCTCTTCATGTAATCCCACACTGATTCATGAAGTATCTGCTGGTCTCATACTAATGAGGAGCGAGCTCTTTTTGTCTCGTTTCATTGTGACGCTGTAGAATCATTTACTCTGTGTTTCATATGAGGATCAGGGCAGCATGTGGTCATTCAGAAGGCATATAAGATCATAGCATGATCTGGAATAAAGAGCCGAAGGTACTTCATATCTTCATATCCCATCTAGGTCACCAGTTTGTCTGAAGCCTGCTCCGACCTCCTCTCTGCAGGTTACAAAAGCAGTCACCTCAGCCGCTGGTCTTCGAGTTAACAGCCTCCCCCTCCCTCTTCTCACATTAGATTAGTGCAGCTGAGAGGGGATTTGGGATGCAACATTTCGCTAAGGCGACCCACTGACAGCCCATCACACTTATCACCAGCGGTAATGTAAAAATGTGTCATCTGCATTGCTATTTTAAGGCCACACCAGACAAATATTTATCCAGAAGCGAAAGAGGAACATAAGTGCGTAGCATGAAATTGGAGCAGCGCTGCTTGAATTTGTAAAAAGCAACATCAAATCTCAAGAGGGGAGCATAAAAGTCGCTGTTACAGCAAACAGACAGCGAGAGCTGACACACCGTCACAATAAACAGCTCGAGTGTGATAAAGGAAGACAAATATTCACCTAGGATGGAATGAAATAAGGCATAGCCCGGTTAGCACACAGAAACAGACGCAGCATGTTGATGGAGTCATTTAAAGGACTATCAAATCAGGGAATTAATGCTTGTACAACATCACAAAGACATAAAAAGCAATGAGGTATCCTGACATCATGCCTCAGTCCACAGGCTGCACTCATGTGTGTCCTCCCAGTGCTGAGAGGGAAACTGAAGCCAGAGTCACATTTCAGCTCTTCACTTCCTCTGAAGCTGAACTAAAGCCTAATTTTGATGATCCCCACACCTGTATGGCACACAGACACCCGTTAATCAGAGCTCAGTAGCATCCTACAGTCTGTTAGTACAGTGACCTCACAGCAGCCATATTATTGGCCACATGGTGGCATTAAAAATGCTCCCAAAGGCTCCAACAACACGGTCCAGATAACCAGTTCAGGTGAAGCTAGCAGCTACAGCCACATGGGTCACCATCCATCTGTCAGTCAGAGTCCATGCCCCTAATAATGCAAACTGTAAGACTTAACTCTTTCCCAATAAAGACACATTTGTCGACCTCCCCTGCACCCTTAATATTGACACCTCAGTTTAAAGTCTAAACAGGTGAGCTATTAAAGCCACTACGAAATTATCTACAGAGACCAAAACAGTTTTTGTAGCGGGGGGAAGAAGCTCGCCTGACCTGATGGGAAACAGCTCGAAAGGTGGTTGTGAACAGCAGGGCTACAGTCTTGTGAGACTTCAAGTTCCAGACAGACAAGCAGCTGCTGCCCAACCAAGCAGACATGGCTGCGGCTGACGAGGAGCAGAAGACCACAGCTATGATAGATGTGGAAATCCCAGCAGACAGCAACATGAGAAAGAAGGAGCATGAGAAAGCAGACAAGTGCCAACGGCTGAAGGAACAGCTGTAGCAGATGTGGAAGGTAAAGTTGAAGGTAGTGGCAGCAGTAAGAGTAGCTTTAGGACTGGAAGTGTGGCTCCAGCAGAGTCCAGCATCAACATCAGAGGTCTCCAGAAGAGTGAAGTCCGAGGAATAGCTATGAGAGCTGAGCCTGAGGAAGGCCCACACCACCCCCCTGTGAGCAACACGGACTCCATCACTGTAACTCATGAGCTGGAGGAAATCTGTTTGTTTACATTCAGTCAGCAGATGATTTCTCTGAAGCTGGCACTTAAAAGCTGCTCTCAGAAGTCTGTTAAATGCAGTCCGGCAGAGATCTGCTCTCTGTCAGGTGAGCTTCCTCCGCTGGCATGCGGACAACACACCTGAATGATTGATACCAAACAAAGCTCTCTAAAGGGGGCTTTTAAATGATGGATGATACAGAGAGAAGCAGACGCTCCATCTCTGGAGTTACAAGGTGCAAAGTGCAAAACCCAACAGCTGATTCAGTCACCTGAGACTGTGTCTTCATGTTACATCTTTAAGGTTTGGATTAGATACTAAGTATCAGTGTTTAAGGTTAGAATATCCAGGAAGCTAATATGTGAATGTTCTCTGAAATTAGGGATGCACAGCTGCATGTCTGTGTGTGTGTGTGTGTGTGTGTGTGTGTGTGTGTGTGTGTGTGTGTGTGTGTGTGTGTGTGTGTGTGTGTGTGTGTGTGTGTGCGAGCCCACAGTTAAACAAGCCCCAGAGCCGTGTTGGGTAAAGGCTGGGCTGTGGTTAGCGTCGGCCTCCACACTCAGTGTTTTGTTCCTTGAGGAAATGTGCAGGCTTGTTTGTAGAGAAACACAGCAATAAGAGCCAGGCTCACTGTACAGGAGTCCTGAAACAGATCACATGAGTATATCATCTCAGACCTGTATACCTGTATACTGAAAGCTGCTGCATTATTAACTTGTTTCCACTGTGAGAACTTAACAAAATAAATCTTCTACCAACTGCTGTTGGCTCAGCCTCTTCCTCTCCTCTCTGTCCAGCTTGTGGACGAGAACCAGGAACTAAATTTGGACTCTTTGTTCTTTGTGAGTTGCTGACTGTCTTTGAGAGAGTTACTGGCAAGCACCAACAAACCAATCACAAGGCTGCATAAACGCTCTCTGCCTCTTCCTAAGGGAACGTCCATAAGAGAAGAGTCACAGAGTCGCCTTTCTACCATGCAATAACACCCAAAAATCATTTTTATTTCCAGATTTTAATTAAGCTGTGAATAAACACCACGAGGTATTTCATTATCAGCAAGGTCACAAAATGAAACACCCCCTTAAATTTATCCAGCGAAAGTTATTATGCAACCAACCCAAACCCATAAAACTCATTAAACACTCAGTAAAATATATTTATGCTTCCGAGGGTCTCATTCTATTGGAAAGATGCTCATTGTCACTGAGACGTCACCTGTCGGGTTTGGACCTATTATACTGTGTCATCGAAATGCGTTTATTGCCGTTTGAGTCTGACGTCATGAGCCCTTTCCGGTCAAAGACTTTTCTGTTATTATCTAAAATCCACCAAACTCTCAGAGCTAAAAACAGTTGAAAATCTTTCAGCTCCAGTAAAATGATCTGTGTGGCTGTTCTCTCATCTGTTACCATAGATGTTAACATCCAGCATCCATAAAAAGAAGATTTATAAAGTACAGCCTCCAGTGTAGCCTGCTCATGTGGCTGATGCTGCTGCTGGCCGACATGTAACTTCATTTCTACATTTCAGGTTGTGGCATAAAGTTTCAGAAGGGTGTCTGGTTACAGTTTACCTATGGCATGGATTTAAAACAGAAGTATAAATCTTGTATTACATGTTAGCTGACCGAGGTACCGTACAGCTATGCTATAACCTTGGACATAAACCCTAATGATGTCTGAAGAGCTGCTAAAGTTGGAGAGTGTATCAAAAAGAATCATTTGATTTCAAAGAGCTTTAATTCTGCAGCTGTACCAGTGAACAGGTAACGATGGAAACACGTCCTGTTACAAAGGGCGGATTTGTGAATTTCACAAGGTTTACGGCAGCTAGCATAACAACAGTAGTGACTTCACACATGCTCACAGATGTGCTGTGTGTCCAGGCAGGGAAACATTGAGCACTTGTGATATTTTGTATGCACGTAAAACTGTATATTCAGTGATTGATGTCAAATCTTAGTGCAAGCTTCTATGTGCATCACTTTACAAATAAATCGTGAAATCATGATGATTCCTTTTGATGCACCCTGCATAATGATGTGCTATCTGGTGGCTAGCTACAATGTCTGAGATGATCAACCCACAGCAGGAGGTTGGTCATCATTCTGCTGCTGTGCTGTTTGCAGGGCATTAATAACCACACTGACATGTCGGTTGGGCTGAGAGCAAGTTTGTTTTTAAAGAATTTAAAAGCTATGAGCCCATGGGCTGTAGTTTTTAAAAACCAAGCTCAAAGACACGCTTACGTGATCTGAGCCAATGAAAAGCTGCAGAGACAAAGTTGGACATGTCTACGTGGGAGTCTGTGGAGACTGACTCACTGCTGGAGTCTCTAGTGGACGTTAGAGAAACTGCAGGCTTGGGGCCTTTATTTTTCAGCCCCAGAGGCTAATGTTTGGATGTATCCAAGGATCTGTAACAGTTCAGGATGTTCTTCATCATTAGAGAACATTATCCAGGGTCACCAGAATGTTCTTCATGGCCAAGAACCTCAATCAAACATAAACAATAAGAAAAAGCAGCAGCAGATGGATTATTCCAGGACTCTAACAGAGCTTCATGTGCAATGTAACTAAATCTATCGCTCTCAAACTTTTTCTTTTTTCCATTGCTTCATCTCAATTTCTCCTCTTTCCACAAATAGCAGACCTCTCAGTGTTTGGTTGTCTACCTCCTCCTCCTCTGCCCTGTTTCCTTCTCTTTCTCTTTGTTTCTGTAGTGTTTTTTCTCCTCTGGATCTCCCTCTACATCCACCCACACTAACCTAACATGCACTCTGCCCCAGGCTGCCTCTCTGTCTCCATATATACAGAAATGGCTCTTCTCATTTTCAGCACACACACTAACATTTACTGTATGCCGCAGTGGTCTCCAGCATCGGTGTGATTCATGCAAACACACAAACACAAAAAACTCTTATAAAAATGGTGGAGGAATTAGTGTCAGGAAAATCATCATTATTTACATCCAGTGGAGACATGGAGCAGATGAGTAACCGAGAGATGCTCAGTCCAACATTTATGGGAATATTTGTTTTCCTGATTAAAAATCTGGAAAACAACAAACAAAAAAAGAAACCCTACTTGACTGAAGAACAGAAAAGAAGGTAAAATAAGAAAAGAGAGAAATGACATGAAAGGCAATGGAAGTGGAAAGGAGAAAGGAAAGAAAAACAAAATTTGAAAGGAAGTGGAACAAAAAAGGAAAGAAAAGGAAAAGACGGGAAGAAAAATGAAAAGATGTGAAAGGCAAACAAGGAACTCAGTGGAAAATGGGGAAGGAAAGGAAGCAATAGAAAACAAAAAACAATGGAAAGTTTAAAAAAAAAAAAAGGCCAAGAAGAAAAAAGAGGCACGACAAACAGGAAGAGTATTTGAGCTTAAGGACATGCGTGAGTCACACTGTGAGTCCTGCTGCAGTGCCGGTGACCTTAAAGCTAGAGTCCGTAGCGTTTTACCGTACAGACTCCATACTGTCCTCATGAGAAGCTGCTCTGTGGGCTGCACCGAACAATCTGAGTCACAGAGGAGCTATTCTTACCGAGCTAAGAATACAACTCGTAGCAGCATCTCAAACAGCTCCACACAAACAAATCCTGCACAGCAAACAGCACAGACACCGGCCCTCCACCAGGCCGGCAGCACTCCACACAGGAAAACATTGCATTACTGACATCTTCATATCTCCAGCGTGTAAAATAAATCCCCTCATGTTTGTCACTTTCCTATCCTTTCTTTTCCTTTCCTGCTCTATTTTCTTTAACATACATTTTCCCTTCTTTCTTATTTCATTTTTCCTATTTAACAGTTTTCTGTTTGCTTTCCTATCATGTTGTTTTCTCGCTTAACTTTGATATTTTTTTCTTTACTCCCTCTCCTATGTGTTCTCCTTTCCCCGTTTTATTTTCCTTTTAGTTTCCTCCCTTAACTTCCACCACTTTTCCTTCCATGTGAATTTTGCCTTTTACCTTCAACACTCCTTGTCTTGTGTTGTTTTTTTTCCTTTCCTTTCACCTTTCCTGACATTGCTTCATCTTATGTCTTTCTTTTCTTTTGTCAAAGCTTGTTTCTTTTATCAGTCTTTGTTCATTGAAAGTTGGTTTTATTTGTTTATACCTTTCGTTTACTTCGACTTATTTTAATTTATTTGACTTTCCACCTTCCTTTATTCACTTCCATTATCATTTTTCCTTTTATTAATCTTAATTGGCACAGACAGTACTGAATAAAACAGGTTTTGTAGACTCTAACGAACAAGCTGTCATTAGAGTCTATAAAGCATTCCGTAGCATGTTTTTGGATAAATGTTTGGGACTTTTTGGTTCACATTTCTATGCTCGTTTTCATCACAGTGATCTGAGTGTTGATGTGAAGCAGGATCTCTTTTGGACTCTATGAGCTGCTTCATATGTCAAGCTATTTTAGAGCGGTCACATCTACACGTGCTGCTGCTCTTCTGCAACATTTGTTCCTGGAGTTTGACTTTGCTCGTGTTGATCCTGTGCTCAAGTGTAATTGACTCCCAGGCATGAAAAAATGTGCAGAGATATTATATTACACTGTTCAAAGTGCTGACACTGAGCTTTCCAAACACTGCACAGCTTCAAATGAGCCTGTGCTTCTAACATAAGATATGATGAACTGATAAAACACAGCAAATTTGAACATTGTAATTTTCAAGTTTGTAAATTAGTTCAGACTAACTCTACCAATGACAGCAGCAAATGAATTATTACATTTAAAATTGTAAAAAGCTGGTGTATATCACCTGCCATCTGCTATTTTAGAAAGCTCCTTAAAAACAGTACAAGCTGATAAAACATAATCCATCCATCCATTTTCTGATGCCAATGCATGTCTAGTTCCTGTTGGAGGCAGTCAAAACAGAGACAGACAGATCTCACAGCCACCTCCAGCTCTTCTGGAGGAACATCAATGCATTCCCAAACCAATCCAGAAATAAAGTCCCACCACTGTTCTGCGTCTACTCTGCGATCTATTCTCAGTTGGAAATGCTTGTATCACATCACCAGGTGATGTGATGGTCAGATGACAAAACACCTCAACTGGCTCCTCTTGATGTGGAGGAGTAGCAGCTATACTCCGAGTCTCATCCTAATCACCAAGCTCCTCACCATATCTCTGAGGCTAGAGACCAGATACCCTTTGAAGGAAGCTCATTTCCACCACTTATATCATGTGAAATTAGCAGTAGAGAAATCAGTAGAACTGTTGCTCTGTAAGTGATTTTGCTTCTACTCGACCACCATCATAGTTTTCATGAGAAATGTAGATAAATGTGTTTATTCAAGTGTCTTTAGGTCATTAACTTTGTGGTATTTACATGAGAAGCTATTAAACTGATTGTAAAAATACATAAACGGGTTGGTCGTCTGCAAAGAAAATTTCACCTTACAGACAAACAGTCCACATGGAGTGCTTTTAAATGAATCACAGGAACTGGTTCATCTTTGAAGATTTATTGAAACTGCTGTTATATGACGATAATCAGAATGGACATATGTCGTTGACTAACCTTGCATAGGTTACAGACTATGCCTCAACAACAAATGACAAACGCTGTGCTCTCCAGTAAGAGCCTTTAAGATTAAAAAAGCAATAAAAGCAGAATAAAACAGACGTATTGCGATGTTGATGACTGCGGAGTTCAAGGAGGATCTCAGCACCCCAGCAAAGGGGAAACAAGTACTGTTTATCATATTATTTTGTAAATGATGACTTTGGCTTGAGACTAAGAGGGAACAGACTTACTTAAGCTAAATGTTAAGCCGAACATAATTCGTCCCAAAGTAACCAGCTGGAAATCTTTTTTATGAGTTTCTAAAAAGACAAACAATCATTAGAGTGTTTGTTTAAGCAAAAATATATCTCCACCAGCATAAATTTATGTTAATGTTAAGTTCATGCAGTTCAGTCTTCACTCATCCATGCACCTTCTCTTTACACTGCAGTGCTGACAAAAACCATCAGCACATAATCACATTTTTTCCAAAAATCCATGAAACACATTTACATACTTTTTATAATTCTGCATCATAAGAATCATTTTCACTTGCGTCATGGCTTTTTAAATATCACAAAAACCTACGGAACATGACATAAGACAGAGTTTCTCAACCCAAAATCTGTTGGGTTAACTGTTGTAAATTGTGATGTACATTTTCTCTTCATTTTGAAGGCTTAACTCACTTTTATGGTCAGAATATAATTTAAAATCAGTTGTGAATGTCTGGATATTTGAATTTTCAATGCTGAAAAATGCAATGGTGAACTTTCACAAGGAAGTTTCAATTTATGCCCTCTTCCAGATGATTACAGGCATCAACCCTTCATCAGCTACATAAGGTCATTCACTAAAAGTCATTCATAGGTCAAGATTAATTATTAATTTTAATGTTGCAAAATTAAAACATAAACTATATTTATTTTTTTCATAACTGCTTAACCTATAATTTTCATTATCTCCTTGAATTTTCAATTTTAAAGAAAATTCCTTCTTCCATCTTAATTCAGTGGCAATAAAAAGCTTAAATATTGCTGAAAAATTCTCCAGAGATATTCAATTTAGAAAGAATCTTCACCACAAACCCCACAGATGTTGGTATTCATCAATAATTAGTAAAGACTCTTAATGTCTGATTTTAATGGAATGGAAACAATCACAGTCGGTAATGTTCCAACAACTGATTTCTTGCTTCCTGCACTCTGTGTTTGCACAACACTTTCTGTAATAACTCAGTCTTAAATACACAGATACAGATATACGATCTCCTCAAGGCGGAGAAACTCTGCAGTGATGGCTTGAGTCAGCAGTCCGAATAATATTTGTAAAAAATCAAACATCCTGTAATGAAAACGCAGATAGAATAAAAATGGTTGCTCTGCAGTTCATTTAATGTTGTCATCTGCAAATTAATTAATTGATCGGTTTGCGCATGGCAGCTGGAAGCTTCTTAAATAAATTATGTTTACAGTAGTTATAAAAACTGGACTTTAATTTGAAAGGAAACTTGTTTCTCTTCCTCGCTACTGCATAACCAAATGATAAAGGTTCTAAAAATAACTACACACTATAAAATCTCTCCAAACACATGAGCTTTAATCTAGAAAATGTTTGTGTACCATCCGTGTGTTTAGCTGCTCTGATGATGATTTGGTCCATTCGGGTGCAGATATGTCTCTAACTCTGGCCTGTGGTAAACAAGTATGAACAAACAGAATTTCAAACCACAAGAAGACGACCGATCACCCTGATGTTGGATGTCATCACAAATTTAAACAGCTGTTAAGAAAAAATATAGACATTTTGAATGTGATCCTTCCTTTAAAAACATGTGGAATTTGTAATTTTGCTCCCTAGAACATACTGCATGTTTAAAACGTAGCACCTTCGTTGCATGCATTAATTTTTCCATCAGACTGAAATGTTAATTAAAGGGATTTTTTTTCTTCGGCAGTTTATAAGACAAGCCTTAAAGGTAAAAGGATGATGACACACAGCCGAGACGCACAATAAACCTTCCTCCTGATGTTCCATCACTCACAGCAGCAATAAATTTAAAGCTTCAGGAAGCACAAGAGTCCCAAATGAAGCTGTGCTCTGTGCCAGAAGTTAATCTTAAAATAAGAATTTTGGAAATCAGTAACTGTGACACAAAATACAAACATTTATGCATCAAGAAAACATATTTTTCTTATCAGTATCGTGTAGCAATAAGACAACTTCTCGACAAAAAGAGATCAAATAATAATTTGAATCTAATTCTAATCATAGGCAGGGCTGAAAATAGATGTTTTTATAAATGGATGATAGTTGAGTGCAAAAGAGAGACTCCAGTTTGCTTGTGATAAAAATGCTGGAGCACACAAGAAGGCTCTTTTATCACCATGATGTCAAATCAGATCATTAACACGTTTTCTTGTCAGCAACATCTCAGAGTTGCAGGGAGACACTTCTGTAAACTCTTCTTGTAATGTATAATTCTGCACACAACAAGACTTCTCTCAGTTTATCCATAAACAACATTATTGTGCTTGTATACATCGTGCTAAGCTGAAACTGTTCATGTGCATGAATAAATTAGAATAATTCTCTCTCACACACAAACACACTTTGTGCACGGATTATTAGTGTCTAATAGCGATTCATTTTTAAATTCATCTTTCAGGTGTAAATTTTTATCTTCATATCATCCCCAGCCTGGAATTTGTCCAAACTGTTTTGGTATGAACGATATTATTGCATGCAAAATTAGACTCATTTTAATTTCTGCATCTTATGGAAAAAGTTACCTGAAAATACCACCATGCATGTTTCAGATTATGTAGTCTTTTTCACATTAATAATAGTTTGTGTTTTCAAGGTTAATAGCCAAGAAAGCATAAATATAATCTTGTGTGTTGCGTTTAACTTCATTTTGTGACTAAGTGCAGACTGATGAGTAAAATATGGCACCACATATACATTTTCCTACAATAATAATTAAAACATGGTGGTTACATGAATAAATAATTAATTGATTAACTTGAACTCTCTGTTTAGTGTTTTTAGTGATTAATGTTGTCGGTCCCAGGTCCAGTCTGCACATGCCCACACAGACTTGAGTGAAAACAGCTGTGTGGGTGGCTGCAGAGGACTCCTCGGGTCACTGCTGCTCTGACTCTGAGGTTCAGCTTCAAATGTAACAGCAGCCTGAAAGTCTGCAGGTGTTTTTATCTGAAGTGAGGATCAGGATCAAAATCCAGCATTTTTATCCTTGATATTTTCCCACCAGAGAAACCTGATAACATTCATGTTCGTATTTCTGTGAAATAGACATGAGTCAGAATGTCGTTATAGCGACCACAGCAGAGCGGGCCAGCCTTACAAACTGAATAAAAAACACCGGCACAGTACTGGAAAAGTTGTGGCAGTACCTTCTAAAAGTTAAGGAAACTTCAGGGGCGAGGCTTCCCACGCCAAGAACCTGTGATTGGACAGTTATTAATGACATTTTAAGCCTTGTCTCAAATCACTTCGAGTGAGTTATAAACGCTCCCAACTGACCAAAAATGAAGCCTGTGTTTCCTCTGATGTCCACATGGTACAGTTGATATTTTATAAGTGTGTGTGTGTGTGTGTGTGTGTGTCCTGATCCTTTCCCTCTAGTGTGCCCTCACAGTCATGTTGTTGACTGGATGGATTTTTGGACACTTGGATGCAGTCGAAAACATTTTGTAACACTAAAAGTGATGATTAATCACTTACACCTGTTAATGTCACTAAAAATTGACCGTGTGGAATTAAAGTCAATGTTTTAACAGAAAAAAATATCACAGCAGTCTTCCCTGACACAGGCAGGTTCTCCCCTGTACGAACAGCAGTGCCATTTTGCTGGCGTGCTAAGTGACTAACGCCCGTGGTAATGTTCAGACGCTCTGCAGAGGAAACACTGAGGTCAGATCCACCATCATCCACACACAGGCAGAGGCTTTTTTCCTTTCACTCAGGACGAGCTTAGTAAAAAGCATCACAAACACGGCAGTGACTAGAGGCAGGTGAAGGTGTTGCAGATCGATGACAGAAGTATCGTTCTCTGCAATTTTTACTCTTTCCAAAGACTCTGGTCAAATCTCCAGCAGTTTTTGGTCCCCGGCATCAGAAGGTGGCAGTGTTCTGCTGTTCTGTTCAGTTCATAGGCTCCCTAACGCTCGTTTTTGTGCCTCAGCTGAAGCCCTAACTTCATCGAGGACGCCCACGCCATGTTTGTATTCACAGATTGCCAATAATTGTTAGATTTTTAAGAAATTTCTCAGAAAGTGAGGTACTTTTTTTGGTGAAACCACAAAATCTGCATTTTGCGCTAAAACCCAGGTACACTTGTAAAATCTAAAAAATGTGACATAATTGAGAAAGAGCTTTGTAATAAATAGAAATCGTCACTTGTTTTACATGGCGGTTTTTGTAAAGGCAGGAAATGTATGACTTTAGATTTCAAAGGTGTACCTAACAAAGTGGTCTTTGAGCTGTCACTTGTTTGACTTTTCTTCCAAATTAATTTTAGTTCTTTAAAAAAAGTGAGAATAATGAGCCGTAATTAGCACCAGTTATTGATCACATGCTATTTTAAATGTATTTTTCTGTGTCGTTTCTGTGGCTATTTAAAAATGTTTGTTACCTTAATCAGTGTATACAGTTCTGTGCATTTAGCTGGTATAAATAAGAAACTAATTTCATTAGTTTCATGTGTCTGAATAGGTATTTTGCTCCCTTAGCAGCTCATTGAAGTGCCTTCTTTTAGCATTCATGTGAAGAATTAAAGGAAGAACTGATGTTAAGTCATTTAAAGGTTAAGGCAGCAGGAAGAACTTTAGTGGTGCTCGGCTTTTATTCTCGAAGGCTCGGAGCTCGAGTGGAGGGTTAAACACCACCTCAGTGTTTGGATGATGGTGGATGAGGGTGCTGTTATAATCCCTCTTTGCTGTGCACAGAGGAGGGTACCTACATCCAACCAAAGCCTATCCAGACTTCAGCAGCAGAGTCCAGACTACTAATTTAAACCTGAAGCTTATGTGCTCTGACATGGGCACAGATCAGATCACAGTCTGTAGGAACCTTCAGACAACATGCGAACTACGACACTATGACAGAGGCACCCTCACCGCAGGGTTTAGCTCTTCACTGCTCTTTCTCTGCTCATCACACCTCATCACCCGATCACCGATTGCCTCTTTCCTCAAATCTATTGTAAGTCACTCTGTCAATCACTCTATAATATCCCTCTTCATACGCCTATGTACAGATGTACTGCACCAGCATGAGGGTCACCATCCTCAAACTGTCGGCCGTGGTTTGTGACCGTTTCCTTCATGACTTTCTATTAAATCGAGCTGTTTGACCTTTCTGTCCTGTTCTAATTGAACCAGCTGAGCAGCTCCTGTCTTTCAACAGTCACTCCATCTGAACATCCAACACATCACCTCCATGTTACTTTTCTAATGGGTAATATCTGGAAGGTCTGAGTGTCCGTGTGGTATACATACCATCAAACTCCAAATGTACCAAAAATAAGGAAATCTTAAATGATCCATATTTTAACTTTCCTGCACGAATGCTGTGTGTCATCATCCCAGAAAGCTTTTCTTTGTGTTTTTTAGGCCCAGGAATCAGGACTAAATTCTGAACATGTGGGTTCATCTGTGTTTAGTTCCATATGTGCAGGGAGCAGTGCATCTTTTTGGCAGGAGAAGCTGCACACAGTAAGCTCTTTGATTTTCTCTTGGAACGGGAGGCACTTCAGTCAATTTTAGAACGAGAAGGGCTTCAAGGCACTAAGACGCTAATTATAGATATATCTATGAAATTTGTTAAATATTACTGCTTTCCTTCTTGGGGTCATAAATCACATGAAATGATCCCATGCACTCCAAGATCAAAGCTTTAAACAAATGAAAACGGAGGATGGAATTTATGAGATCTTTTTTTTTAGAGATCATCGGCTATATCTCATTTTTTTTCTGAATTTGTTTTTCTTTTCTTCTTTTTTAGGAGATTTGTTCCCTCCGACAGTTTAGCTCCATCATGCACCAAATTCTGTCTTCAGCGCGACAATAATGAGAACACACATCATCATCATCATCCTCCACCTCCCCAGGTCCCTCCCAACTGCAAGCAATTTAATACTGACGTCATGCATTGAATATACGTAGCTATACCATAGCTAATTAGGCCATAATGCTTTAGTATTTTGACATGCCATAATCTTCAAAAGAAGAAGAGTTCCTGTTCCCTTAAACATTCAACACTTAAATGCTCTGAAACAACTGAAATGATAAGAATAAGCAGCCAGTGCACTTTTGGTGAAAACAAATGAGAGAAAAAATCCAGGAGCGGGAGATGGAGCTCGACGCACAGAAGAATGTAGAAATAAAATGAGGTAACGTCTTGTGCATGCCGATATAAGAGAGAAGAGAGTCTCCACATGCTTCTATATAAAGGAGTGTTGCATGGCATCATACAGGGAACCTCCAGCCGACCCATAGCAGCAGCAGCGATGCACGTAATCCTTCACAAGGCTCGGCACGCTTCCTGTTTATCTCTGATAAAGTGCCTGAAAAGCCGGGGTCTACATCCGGCGTCGCATTTTCCAAACTTTCCCTGGATGTGCCGCAGAAAGACACACCTGAAATAATCCACGCAGAAAGCGTTTCTTCAGGGAGGAAATCGTTCTTCGAATCTCAGTTGGGCTTTAATTATTTTTTTCTGTTCCTTTTTTTTCCTGAAAGTTCGGTCTGTTGCACAAAACTTGGCAGGTGTCGGGAAGACATTTGATTCATTATTGTACAATTAGTCATTTCTACTATTAAATGCACAATATATGCCTTGCATATATGTCATTGTCTTAGCTTGCTTTTGATACTTTCTGAATCTTTTCTGTTACTTTTAAACCTACATTTGATCCATTTTTTTCTGTGGCGTAATATCTCTTTGTCAAACAGTGCAGCACAGATAAAAGTTGTATTGCTTTGCTCTAAAGTTTTTAATTCATCCTAAATTAAATCGCAATTATGAAAGGATTCTAAGAGGATATTACCGTAATAACTCTGATAAAGGTGCACTCCATCAGGTGAGTGTTTCCCTTCCAAAAGGATGTGTTTTCTTTTTACACTTAGCTGGAAGAATGGTTAAAAGTGATATAAAACAGGAAGAAGAAATACTCTTACTTTTCCATCTCTAGTTTGAGACAAAACACTGCATTTCCCAGGATGCAATGTGGGTATCTGTTTTGCAGCCTTTTCATATCTTTAAAATCCACAGGTCCAGTTTTTACCACAAAATTTAGTGTACATAAACTGACAAGTTGAGACATTTAAACTAACTTCTGAGACTGTATATAAAAGATGGATGTAGCCAGTGTGACGATGGCACGCTTTGTTTTGTGAAGCCTCGTTTGAAGCCAGTTTGGAATCTGAACATGAAGCATGAGATCTGGGATGAATGAGGAACTGAGGGACACGCTCAGACAGTCACGAGGAAGCTCTGTTCTAGCTCCGCCCCTCTTTTATTGTCCCATATGACTCGAACAGGACCATAATTTCCAAAGTGTTTTAATCAGTAAGACGTGAAACCAGCAACTGAGACCATAAACTCATCAAGAAAATATTGCTGAACTGAGAAGTCAGGTAAGCAGTAGGCTCATTTTCTCATAGACTTCTCAAAGAGGGGTCATCCGCTGCAGAAGAAGGAATGCAGGTTTAAGCCACCTCAGCACTAGCTTCACTCTTTATACCTTTCATCCATATTTTTATATACAGTCTATGGAAATCCTTGACTAAAAGTAAAATTAGCGAAGCTTCCATTTAACGTTTAGACCATTAGAAAATCGAAGGGTGCAAGTTACTAAACTTTGTCAATAATTTCTCAAATGTTTCCCCGAACCTGCAGATTTTTGTACTATTGCCAAACAAATGTTTTTCTCTTTTTTTTTTTTTTTTTTAATAATTTGACCACATGTGCATTAAAGTCTCCACAAATGTCTGAATGAATCAATGCAAAGATGAGAATAAAATGCACCAATGGATATAAAGCATCCAGATATTTCTACAATATTTACAGCGGTGGTCGCATGCCGCCTCACACGTCAGTGAGCAGCTTGCCCTTGTTAACACAGTTCTGGCTGGGAGCTGTGCAGTTGGCAGTCCTAAGGTTAGCTTCCCTGAAGTTGTCAATGCTGTTGTTTAAGTCCTCGTCTATCTCCATGTACTCCGACTTGCTGACCACTGAGGAGCTGCGGCGACTCGAGTTGGTGTCTGACGCCAAGTTCTGGTTGCTGACGTTGAGCAGCTGGGCCTGCTCCTCACCCTCCGTCTCCCGGTGGTAAAAGTAGTTGAAGTTGGACACGATGACTGGCACCGGCAGCGCGATGGTTAACACTCCGGCTATGGCGCAAAGCGAGCCGACAATCTTCCCTCCGATGGTCACAGGGTACATGTCCCCATAGCCGACTGTTGTCATCGACACCACAGCCCACCAAAAAGCATCTGGGATGCTGGAGAAGAACGAGTCCTTCTCCTCAGCCTCCGCAAAGTAGACAGCGCTGGAAAACAAAATCACGCCAATGAAGAGGAAGAAAATGAGCAAGCCCAGCTCCCGCATGCTGGCCTTTAGAGTTTGCCCCAGAATTTGGAGCCCCTTGGAGTGTCGGGACAATTTAAAGATCCTGAACACCCTCACCAGACGGATTACCCTGAGAATGGCCAAAGATGTGGCCTGCTCCCCACCACCCTTACCCTCCCTGTTGCCTTGGTCGTCGGCCAGCTCTGTGCCAAGAGTGATGAAATACGGGATTATAGCCACAATATCGATAGAGTTCATCATGTTTTTGAAGAACGCTGCCTTGCTGGGGCAGGCAAAGAACCGAACTATCAACTCAAAGGAAAACCAGATGATGCAGAGCGTCTCCACCACAAAGAAAGGGTCTGTGAGGACGCTTGCTTTGTAGTACATGGTGGTGTTGCCGACCATGCGAATCCGGTCGTTGGGATCCTCCTTCAGCTCTGGTAATGTCTCCAAGCAAAAAATTACTATTGAAATAAGAATGACCATCACCGAGACAATGGCGATACCCCGAGCTGGCCCCGAGCTCTCTGGGTGCTCGAAGAGGAGCCAGATCTGCCGCTGGAACTCGTTCTCAGGCAAAGGTCGCTCTTCCTCCCGAATAAACCCCTCATCCTCCCGAAACTTCTCCATTGCCTCAGCACCGAGTTCATAAAACTTTATCTCCTCTGAGAACATATCCAGCGGCACGTTGACCGGCCTCCTCAGCCGTCCTCCTGACTGGTAATAGTACAAGATGGCGTCAAAACTCGGGCGATTCCGGTCAAAGAAGTACTCATTTCGAAGGGGGTCAAAGTAGCGCATCCTCTTCTTAGGGTTCCCCAGTAGGGTTTCCGGGAACTGGGCGAGGGTTTTCAGCTGGGTCTCGAAGCGCAGCCCTGAGATGTTGATAACCACCCGCTCACAGCAGTCATGGTTGTCGTGGTCATCATCAGGCGGGTAGGGGTCCTGCGGGTGACCCGGCAGGGTGGAAGTCTCATCCATGTTTTCTGTGGACACCACAGTCATCCTTCCTGGCGGGTGGAGGAGAGAAAGAGGAAGTTTAGGTGTAGAGGAGAGAAGGAGGCGGTAGGCTGGAGTGGAGAAGCTCCTACTGCGGCCAGGAGCTGTGGAGAACCTCCCTCTCCATCATCATCATCATCCTCAGCACTATCGCCATCACATCTCTTTTTTCTCACCTGAAAGACAGAAAAAATGACATGCCGTCACTCAAACATGGTTTTATTTCACCGCAGACATGTTTCATTGGCTGGAGAGCTTCCTGTTGTTGAGAGGGAAGAAAAAAAAATCCTGCAGCACCTCCAGAAGCCGCGCTGCATCTGCTGTAATTTTACCGCATACATCAGTACTCGAGTTTGCAGCCCCACTGCGCACATCACTCAGCCTTCAGCCACGAAAAGCTTTTCACCTTCACACCAACACACAGTTTCAACCCGAATCCAAGTGATGAAGATGACACATAAAACCCACCTGAGCAGAGCTGGAGAGCAGCAGATGGAGATCCTGTGCACCTTCCCCAGCCACCCGCCACAACCTGGGGTTTAATATCGCTTTACAGTAGCTCTGAAATATTAATAGACTATGTTGTCTTGGTCAACATCCGTATCCTCTTGGTGTAGGTTTTCAGCGTCGATTGGAGAAGCCCGCAGAGAGAGGAGGAGGAGGAGAAAGAAGAGAAGGAGTAGGCTTCAGACAGCAAAAATCCTGACTGACAATTTCTTAAAATCATGCTGGAAAAAAGATAGAACTCCCAAGAAGAGCTGGCTCTCAGTCTGAAGGGGAGGACTGGGAGGACTTGGCACTGCAGCAGCATCCGCACTCAGAGACTCTCGTGATTTTCTCTGCGGTAAAAACGGTTAAAAAAAAATCCGAGGCTTTGAAGGAAAACCGGCTCAGGAGAGAGTCCGCGTCCGGGAATTTGGAAGCATATTGCAGGATTTCATGAGGAGAAAGAGAGAGGGAGAGGGAGAGGGAGAAAATAAGTGAGCGACAGAGGGAGGGAGGGGAGTGAGGAAGAGGAGGAGGGGGGGTTCGACGCAGTGCAGACAGACTGTAAAAGCCAGCAGGTGCTCCGGTCCTGAATGTGCGCACAAACAGCGGAGAGTCGTGCAGCAGGTCGAGCTGAGCTGCTCGGCTCCTGTCCGTCAAGTTCCGCTAAAATCCACATGAAGGATCCGCGGACACGCGCCCCACAACGGCAGGAACGAGAGCGAAAGAAGCGCACTGCATCATGGGTTATGTAACCAGTTCGACGTGTTTGTGCTGCAGGTGTCTCACATGGAGCAGGTCTCAGGTTTGACTGCAGGAATCTGCAGAGGATCAAACTGGCCTCTGTAATTGGCTGCTGAGCAGTTTGCGACAGTCAGACCTGCATGCTGGTGTAAATACCCCCGTGTTGCTATGGAGACAGAGAAAAATTAGCAGACTTCATCTGCTCTGACTGTGTAACAGAGAAAAATCAAGAATAAAAAAAACAACTTTATTTAAACACGCAGAGAGCCTCATACATGAGAAGAAATATAATTATCACCATCAGGTATGGAAGCTCATTAATGCCAAGAAAAGAAACTCACCAACAAAGTGGAATGAATTACAAAAACAAAATCCAGGGGGAAAAAAGTAAAAGCATCCTGAATTTTATTTCAAAGATCGAAAATACAAAAGAATTTATCCATCATATATTTACAGTCAACATCTAAATTACTTGAAACAAACTGTTCTAGCAGCTAAAATGACAGAGACCCTCAAAAATATTTAGCTTACAGAAAACAATGGAAAACTTGCCAATGATCAACTTAAAGGCTATTATGTTAAAAACTAAGAGTCAGATTAATAAAATAATTTGACTATTAAAATATGTTAACCCTCTGGGATTGCCGGGATCGCTGTCAAAATCACATGACCAATTTAAGACGACACAGCTACAAGATGCAGTAAGTCAGAGTCTCCATTTCAACTTGGGTCGAAAGTGCAGACTTCAAACTACATACCAGTTTTTGAATTGTGTCGATGGGCCACGTAAAACCAGAGTTGTGATAAAAAAATACACACAATGTTTTTTTCTGGACAAAACAGTGGCATTTACAGTGGGAAGGACGGTAAAAATGGCGTTTTCTACAGACAGCGCTAGCAAACACTCTCCGCTTGCGAGTGAAAAAAGAAAAAGAAAAAACACCCCTTCCCTATTGGTGTTAGATTTTACCATGTCAGCCAATCAAAAAAATGATATGGCAAACATGTGACATTTGGTTGTTTAGGGAGAAGGGGAAGTTTTTAGGAGTGACACCCGTGACAGAAAGCAGGCGAGCGAAAGACAGAGAGAGCTAGTTTTCATATGTGAGACATTAGTGACGTTTAGCGTGTTTGGAGGCTATAGTTAGTTTGTTGTGTAGTTATTGTTTTGTATTGTGTGTCAGTTATACTGCTGAATTTCATATTTGCTCTAAAAAAAGCCGTCAAAGGCAGATTCCAGTGTAAACGCTGTTCCCACATGGAAAACTGGACTGATGCACCTCCTGCTGTCAGACCTGCAGGGTTTAGGCCTGTGGTGTTCTCCTCTGTCTTATACTGAACACAAACTACATTTTTTGGACTGGCACAAATAATTTGTGTGCCTTCTTATTTGATGCAGCACACCTGATTGTTCTGTAAATGGATTTAAATGGTTATATTAAAAACGCCTGAGGCCATGGCTGCATTTTTAGGTAAATAGTACCATATAACTTTGTTGTTTGCAAAACTTGTGCATAATTTTTAGAAATGTACAATTTCTATTTGCATTTCAAGTTATGAAAATGATTCATTAAACATGTTTGTAGATTTTACAGTAAAAAATATAACTTTTTTCTACTCAGATTTTGAATTTTTTGTCTGAATTTAGATCAACTGTGCTAATATAGTATGCCAAAATGAAAAAATAACCTAAATTTCAGATATTTGAGGTTGTGCTGAAAATAATGATACCAAACAAGGCAAGAAAAACATATTTTAAAGGTGAAATATAGAGGTAAAATAGTCAAAAACGGCCAATTATACCCTGAGACCCCAGAGGGTTAATGACTCGTACAAATATATGACTAATTGTTTTTTTAAAGTAAACTTTAGACTACATATGCTGTTTCGTGGATTTCATTTTTGTGCAATTTTGCATGTTTTTGTTGTTTTTGTTTCTTGTTTTTTACAGCGCATTGTGTTCTGCAACCTGATTGGCTGTAGACCATTGTGAATCAATCTCGTACCGTGTCTCCTGTACAGTACAGAATGTGTTCAGCTTGTCAAATTTACATAAATCTTAAATCACTAGCAGTATGACTCTAAAGTACTGTACTGTATGTTTGTAAGTTTTCGCCCCAACAAACACAACAATGTCAACGGAACGTTTTGCACTGTCAAAGGCACCTGTGGGTGCCTTTGGTTTCAATCTATAATACTGGACTTATTTTTCTACAAAGGTTTGAACTTTGAGAGTGTGTAAACAAGAGAGAAAAGTGTGAAAATGTTCATGCCTGTCTGAGAAAAGTGTATAAAGTGTGTAGTGAGGGGTTTTACAGCCTTAAAACATCTATAATGGCTACTTCGCAGATTTCACCTATCGCGGGTTATATTTGGAACGTAACTCTCGTGATAACCGAGGGACCACTGTACTTGAAAAAAAAAATCAGTTTTTAAATATTTGAATTTGAATATTTGTTGTTGTTTTAGTTATAAAAGTGTATTGATAAACATCAGAATGTCCACCAAATCTTTACTCTTCTGCGTCTTCACAGATATTAATCTTCTTTTTAATAATTAAATTTCATCATCATTTTTAGAAAAAATACTGCTCCTGCTATAAGGACTGATCTGTGTGACGAATGCAATGAGGTGATAGTGAGATAAAAGATTTAGAAAAAAGCCCCCAACATGCAGCCTGAATTGCTCTGAGGTTTAATTTGACTTTATTGAGTTCTTAGCCTCGGTACTGAGTCTGAGTAATCGCACCTGGATCATCGGAGAGGTCAGCTCAGTGGGCTGAGTCTAAGCCAGCTGGTGTGACTTTAAAATTAGAATCTAAAAAAGATAAAATAGGAAATAGAGAAATCTTCTGTGTGCTTTGGATTAACAAGCTGCCTCTAATTTAGATCAATGAGAAGCTTTAAATGGGATGTATGAATCAGAGGAAATCTGCAGGTGTAAATATGTCTATAAATAAATCCTGTTAGTTCATCTCCAAACCTTCTGACTTTGGTCTAAATTGATATTTTTAACTCATAAATATATAGTGCCAGCTTTAGACACACTGACTCTTTCAATAATTTGTTAACATTTTCAACCCACAGTTTCTGCTTTGCAACTGGACTCGGCTCCAGCTCCACCTTTTTAGGCATTTTCATAAAAGATAAAAGGACAACTTCACTAATTGCTTTGAAATGTGAAACTAACGCTGAAGTACTTTAACCTGCATTCTTTTTGATGTGCACCAGGGGGCGAAGGTAATGAGAAGTCTAATTGTTTTATAGTTCATCAGAAAATGAGCTTTGTGCTTATGGCGTTATTTTTGTGCCACTATTCTGAGCGCACGTAAAAAAAATTTGCAGGTGCAAGTGTTGCATTTTGAGGAGAAATTTATTTTGAGCGAAGAAAAGCTGAATTTGAGTGAACAAAATTCATTGCTGCGTGCAAAAAATGTATTTCAGTGTTTGCTATTATCCACACACCCACACCCACACACACACACACACACACACAACAGCAGCCCCTCTCGCTCAGTTTTTGCATTTGCACTTGCTCGCAATGTGTTGCTTGCGCTCTCAACATTTCTGCCCGTGCGCGTTCAACTCTTTCTGTACACCGTTATATATGTGCCACAAAACCAGCCAATCACAAACTTGGATGCAAAACACATCTGATTGGCTGTTTTGGTCTCCAATCAGCTCGAAATGATGAAATGCAATATCCCAGAATCCATGAAAATATCTTAAAAGTTTATTTTGTGACCCAGAAAGTAATATTTCAAACTCCGCCACTCTGTGTTCCTCCGCCACTGCCTCATTTGAGTTTTGGACGAAATGGATTCTGGCATTCGAAATGCATTTTGTCATTTCGAGCTGATTGGACCAAAACAGCCAATCAGATTTGTTTTGCATCCAAGTCTGTGATCGGCTGGTTTTGTGGCACATATATAACGGTGTACAGAAAGAGTTGAGCGCGCACGGGCAGAAATGTTGAGAGCGCAAGCAACACATTTCGAGCAAGTGCAAATGCAAAAACTGAGCGAGAGGGGCTGCTATTGTGCGTGTATATGGATAATAGCAAACACTGAAATACAGTTTTTGCATGCAACAATGAATTTTGTTCACTCAAATTTAGCTTTTCTTCGCTCAAAATAAATTTCTCCTCAAAATGCAACACTTGCACCTGCAAATTTTTTTTACGTGCGCTCAGAATAGTGGCACAAAAATAACGCCATATGTGCTCGGCTAATCAGTTTATGGTCTTATTGTGGAAATGATGGTCCTGTTACAGTCAAAAGAGACCAGGAAAGAGAGGATTTAAGGCAGGGATAGTCACGTTGCTGTGTGAGTCTGCAATGTGGTTTGGTTTCTGCACCTCATTCCTTATGTCCGCATTTCAGAGACTAAGATGAAAGTGAAAGTGATGACCTTGAGGCTTCAAATGCTCACTAATATCATAGAGAAAAAGAAAATGCTCACAATATTTAATTTAATGCTCGTCTGTTTTCAGATTCTAATGTCAACATGTTTTCCCTCTTAGATTTCATGTCCCTGAACACGATTTCTCATGTCTGATGATTCGTGTCCACGAACATAAAGATTTTTCAGCTGCTGGGACCAGACTGTGTAATTCAGGTGGGCAGTGTGTATGACAAGCGTTTCCAAAATCCCAGGAGACAGAATTCAGCACCACGGACAGCTCCACCTCTCCAAACATCCTCAAACTATTTTCCTCTTTTTTTTGTATTCATTCCCATAAAAAATATATGTTGTGTAGTTTCAGCAGCAGTCTCAGTCCTGATGGAGGCAGCAGGAGTGAAAGCCCAGCAGACGGAGGCAGCAGTGGGCAGGAAGAAGTGGGATCAGCTGGCCGGAGAGCTGGAATCAGTCCCAGTTAGACTGAGAGGACAAAAAAATCACTTCAGAGACAACAAGGAGAACACATAGAATGATCAGACACATAATGAATCTAGAAACATTGTTTCAAATGAAGATATTTTTCTTAGCAGCGGCATTAACTGACAGTAAAACATAAACAGAACCTCATTTGTTTGTTTTTGACATTTAAAGGTTCGTTTGCTGCAAAGCAGCAACTAGGAAGTGTAGTTCCCTCAATGTCCACTTGAGGCTGCTCTGGGAGGTGTGGGCTCTTTGAGTTACAGGTGGATGGGGACACAGACGACTGGTGGAGACCAAAACATAAATGTTGACAAATACTCAGAAACAGTGGGTGATGTTGCAGTGGAAATGTCCATCTTTTGTATACAGTCTGTGGTTTGAGCGAGCAGATATCTATAAGGCTACCTGTACTGTCCACCAGTGACTGCTCACTAAAGCTTCTTCTTCAGTCTGATTTAAGCTTTACTGTGAGTATGAAAGCTGCAGCGTGCTTCAACGTGAAAGATCAAAAATGAAAAGCTGAACAGTGTGAATCAGGCAGAGAGGGAGCGAGCATGGAAGAAATGTACAGCATGTCCTCTACTGTGGATGAAGGTTATTCTGTGTGAGCGACTGAACTATATTTGTGGTTTGTCACTGTAACTGTCTGACAGCTGGCTGAGGTTCTGCTGCACGGTGGCTCCAAACAAATTCCTGAAAACTAAATTTAAGAAGCTGGGAGCAGCAGGAGCACTAGTGTGGATGATTAACGCTCAGAAACGTCATTATTTCTGGAACACACGGTCAGGATGTAACCTGGCACATGTCCACCATACAGGGAACTGAATGTGTGCTCAGTCATGCACAGCAGCCAATCTGCACACATGGCAGACGCTTGGATCCATATGTTACGCTCACCTTTGACCTCTGACCTCTAACGGCCAGATTATAACCTGGCTGTCCTTCACTGAGGCTCACATCTTTGTAATAACAATCAGTTTTAAAAGAGAAATTCTACCAGTTTTACACACAAACAGGAAAACATGCTGCTTAGATGCATTGTGGGAAATGTAGGCCTGGGTTTTAAAGACTTGAGCCAGTATCCAGAAAGAAACTGACTCCAACACATCTGCACATATCTGGAACTCAAATATAATTCTTTCACTGAGCGGAAGAGTCACGACATCAGACCTGAAGAAGTTCTAAATCACAGGACTGTTTTCCACTGATTGATCCATTTTCTGAGATCATCTTCTCTTCTTCATTTTATTCTGTGGTGTGTTTGGTTTTGTGTCTCTCTGTGTTTTTGTCACATCACTGCACATCTTTGTTTGCTGTTGCTCTGCTGTGGTTTCATTTTCTCATTGTTTTCTGTTGGTTTGCATCTCCTTGCAGATAGAGTGAACCTGTGTCTCCTGTGGTTTTGGGGTCTGTTTCCTCCTGGCTGTCTGTGGTAGTTTTAACCTTTATTCCTACCCGCTGCTTTTGGTTTGCAGATTTCAGGTAAACTGTCCTGTAAAGTCTGTTTTGGTGGTAAACACCGGTAACCCAATGAGAAGATTTCCTAGCATGACTTCATGCTCCACAAGATTAATGCAGCTGGACAGCACATGCTCACAAGGTTTGTTGTGAATGAAAGCATGAACCATGTGAAAACTTGATGGGGAGAACAAGCGAGGCGCCGAGCCTGTAAAAGCTGACATAGTGCTGAATGCACATATTCACACATTGACGCGGGTGCACAGGTGCACCTCGGATGACTTCATCGACATGCTTCTTTATCTGCCGTCAGATGATCCATGCACGTTGCTGCTGCACAAAGACAGCCTGCTGCTCCTTCTATAAGTGGCGGCGTGTCGGATTACAGCTGCAGCTGAAACTGAAGACGCATGCTGCACCTAAAATCCCATCTCAGAGTGAGTGGAAACTTTAATGTGCGCTTGAAGTTTTGAAAGCGCTCTTCTTCGGCTCCTCCATCTGCTGCTCAGCCAATCAGCAGTGGGCGTTTGCCGTCACTAAGCCCCTGCGGGGCCCGGTGTTGCCTGCTGGGAGGCAGTGATTGTAAGGATGGGCAAGGATTAGCTTTTTAATTTGCACAGGAGAATTATTTGAACACAACCTCATCAGTCAAACAGTGACAGCACAAAGACTGCGGCACTTCATTAAACAGCACACAAGACAGAGTGAAATACTTCTAGTCTAATGATGGAAGCACTGTGAGTAACTTTAGGCAAGGTAAGAATTTTAACAAAAAAAAAAAAAAAAAAGAGTATTCTCAAGATGATTTAACATTATTTCAATAGCTGGGCCCATGTCCTCATTTTAGGTTTGACAGCGTTTTAGTAGGTAAAAGTGAATGCTTGGACATGAATTGAGCTGCGGTTTGGGGAAGGCCTCGAAGGGGACTGGCGACGGCTCCCGGGCCTGGCAGATCCCCATGCACTAAATAGAAATGAAGAAGTTAAAGAACTGAGAATAAGGAGGGAGGGAGAGTGGGGCACGTAAACGAGAATGAACAGCTTGCAGAACTGGGGGAACCTATATAGATGACAACCGGAAGGAGCATTTTTTGAGGCGTGGTCCCACTCCTGAAATTCCGATGCATAATCTCCAAAAGACGGGAGATTAGGGTTCCTATAATGCAAAGTTTAAACACCCTCCTCCCAAAGGAAAGCTGTAGCTCAGACTGCATGCACTCTTAGTACATTAGTGAGCACAGTTTAACTACTGTGTGATGATAAATAACAGAATAAATGTGAGCTGTCCCTCCACTAAGGACTGAGAACTCCATAGTTCTTGTTTTAGGATTTTTAAAGTAATCTGTCTCCCAGAATTTATGGATTTGAACATATTAAAGCACTTTGTCTGTGTAATTGTGCCCTTTTATAACAGCTGTTCCTAATTCACACCAAAGGGTTTAAAACTTGCATGAAGTAGCCTACATGTGAAATTTTCTTTTAATTGTATAATATTAGATCAAGGCATGTTTAAAACACCTGGACACTGAAAGTTTAGCTAGTCGTAGTTTGCTTTACATGGGAGAGTGATCTGTTTTACCACTTCACTATCACTTAGACTCTTTGTGTACTACACTCTTTGTGTACACTCTCGATGTGTACTAATTCAGTTCTCAATACTTTCTGTTCACTTGTGTTGTGGAGCTGAATCATATTTGGGAACTACTGGCTTATCTAAGTCAGTCTGACATTGCCTGTTATAAATCTTTGCTTCTTTCTTTTTTAAATAACAGTATTTAAAATAAAAAAACAGATTTAGTCAGATTCCTTTGTTTTAGAATCGCACCAATATGAAAAAAATATTTAAAATATAATTTTTCTAATGTCTTCTTCTGCTGTGCTTTGCTGTTAGGAACCAGTGAACCAATGTTTCTAGCAGTGGTATGCAATGACGTTTACAGAAAAGATGATTTTTTTTTCATTGTCAAACTCCATGTTCTTTAAATCACGCGTTAGCAAGTTAGTTAGTTAGTTAGCAAGATCAAATTCACCTGTTAAGATGCTAAATCTCTGGAGCTCGTTTACTTCGCTAATGCTAGATGGGTTTCCACACAAAGTGCTGATAGTAACTGACCTTGGAGCAGTGAAAGCTGAGTCATCAATTTATGTGTAAGATGAGAGGTTTAGCCAAAATGTGCAAAGCACCATGAAAAAAAAAAAACTGCTGACCTCTCAGTTTAACCAGCTTGTTAATGGGAGACACACACACATGTAAACGGGAGAAAAGTACAGTTTCCTATGAGTAAGAAACAAGTTAAGCATTCAGTGACACAAGTGGCCACAAGATGGCAGTAATGTAAAGGATGGTTGCAAACAGGCGAGGAACTGTATAACGGTGCTGTCCAGGGGCAATTTTAGCCCATTTTGGGGGGTGCTGAAGCACCCCCAAAATGAATCAAAGCTGAAAGCTGAAAGCATTACACCAGGTAACCTGCTGGGTTGAAAACGTGTTTTCCGACAATGTTTGCTACCCTACAGTCCGTCCTGCTCTGTAGTAAAATCAGTGATATTTGACCATCCTATTGCTCCCATTGAAATGTATACAGCCTATTTAAAACCTAAAACTTAAAATTGTCCACAGCCTACTGTTGTTACCACTGTCCTGTTTGAAATGGATACTAACTAGCTAACTGACTAGATGCCCATTAACCTTATAACTCCTGTTGTGTGTGTGTGTGTGTGTGTGTGTGTGTGTGTGTGTGTGTGTGTGTGTGTGTGTGTGTGTGTGTGTTTGTGTACAGAGAGACAGCCAGGTTCATAATGGATGTAAGGAAGTTTTTTCCAAAAAAAAGGAGCCACATTCAGGTAAAATGATGATCAAATGATCTAGCAATCAAGAATAATGTTGGATCAGTGTTTCAATGTTTATATCTTTTATTAGATGTTCATGTGGTTTGGTTATTTGCCTTTTGGTTGAAAGTAAACTGAGAGAGGACTTTTTGTTAGTGATCTTAATAGAATTTTTTTCATATTAATGTAATTTTTCATCTAACTGAATACAATCTATTTGTGTATGATTGTCAGTCCAAAGAGGGAGAGAGGAAAGAGGAGAACACGAGGAGAAAGTACAAGGTCAGGAAGAACCAGATAAGAAAACAGACAGGGAACAGTGACAGGCACAACACAAACTGTTAAACTGACAAAGAGAAAAAAACCCTGATTTTACTCATACAATCAGGAAGTTGTGTCCTCCCTATATTAAAGCTGTTATACAGAATCTGCAAAACAAACTGGGTTGAAACATTTTTGACCCTCTTTAACAACATTCCAACATAACATTATAATTGATTGGGGAGATTAAAATTAATGATATATTTTTATGTGGTTCAGCCACAACTCTACTAAAACCTTAGCCAGTAATATGTAGGCCAACATTTGGACCGTCCAGTTGTCTGTATGACTGCCGCAGTACATGCGCCACATTTGCACACTATCAGAAAGTGCCAAACAGCCCTGGTGGAGTGAGGAGCTGTAAATAGAAGCAGAGTGCTCTGTTTATATTCTAAAAATGTTTTAAGCTTGTTTCAAAGATTATGTACTGCAGCTTTAAATGTTTTCCAAAAGCACACAGTGTTTCTCAAACTTTTTACAGTGTGTACCACCTGATAAAAATTAGTGATGTGCGATACCACTGATTTCCTTTCCGATCCGATACCAGGTAATATTCAGGGTGGTATCGACGATACTGATCCGATACCGATACTTTGTACAAAAACTTATTTCATTTATTGTATCTCAAATTATAGTGTCATAATGATTACAGGACATCAGATTACTTGTTCTTATCACTTAATAATGCAGGGTTCATCATATAGAAATAAAAAAACTAAAGTTGTGCGCTATTTGAACACCTTGCCTGCCTGCAGCACTAAAGGACTCCGTGAGAGACGTCTGTCTCGCCCTAGCTGCACCTGTCCCTCTCCTCCTCTTCAGTTCGCCTCAACATGCGCTCGTCATATTCTGTGATATGATTTACTCTGAGGTGTTTGACAAGGTTAGTGATGTTGCCACAACCATACATGCCAACCCTCCCGATTTTTCCGGAAGAATCCCACCTTTCTCCAGATTTTCCACCCGGACAACAAAGTTGAAAAACCATATCACAGAATTCATAGCGCAGCCCAGCCAATTCCAGTCTCCAACAATGACGGCAGCGACTTAGTTTTAATATTACTCTTATTTCTCTTTCTGGGTCGCAAAAAAACTTTTAACATATTTTCAGGTGAGATGTAGCTGTGTAAACTTCAAATATCTGAGCCGACCGACACGTCGTCTTCAAACCCCCGCGGTCTTTCACCACTCAGGTTAAACATGATATATAAGTGACTTTGATAACCTATAAATGCTATTGTTTGGCTTTTTCAGTGTTTTATTTGTTCGTGAGTAAATCGGTTTGGCTGAGATTAAAGTTATTAGATTAGATTAAATTAAATTTAACTTTATTAATCCCTCGGGAGGGGTCCTCCGGGGTTTTCACACAGCTGAATAAATGTCAAACAGAAAACTGATTAAACAGAAGTGTGAGACGGTCCTTGCTATCTATTTTAGATAGCAAGGAGCAGACGGCAGAGTTTCACTCCACCGAGGGAGCTCGTGACGTACTACCCGGCTTTCTTTCGACCGCGAAGGCCGGTGTTCTGACAAAACGTCCTACCTTGTCAAAACATCCTACCGTAGCGTAAATTTATGGTCTTGTCTATCAATCCGTGCTACCTTATGAGAATATGCTACCTTACGTAGTTAATGGCTCCGTCGTATAGGTAGGACGCTCAGATGGCCAAATCACACTTAAAAACTTTGAGTTATTTCGCTAGGACGTTAAGAACATGCTTCCTGCTGGGATTTATTTAGGTAGGATGTTCAGATGGCCAAATCACACTATCAAAACATGCTTCCTGCTGGGATTTATTTAGGTAGCATGTTCAGATGGCCAAATCACACTATCAAAACACCTTCCACCTGTCCTCAGGTGGAAGCAGCCTCTGAATTTGGACACCCCCGCTGTTTCCGGGCCGGCCAATAATAACGGTGACATTTAACGTATTTTATCCGATAAATAAATACTGTAAAATATATTTATCCCCCCCAAACAGCCCTTTTGAATGTCTCCCTAGTTCTGAGGTCTCAAGGTTGGGAAAGTACGGCCACAACACCTCACTTTTTTGCCACATGTATCGCAAACCACGTCTCAGCTGTTTGTGGAGGTAAAATACATCCGCACAATTACGCTCAGCCATTGTTGTGAGTGCGCACGCCAAGGCGCTGCGAGACATTTATACAGCCGTATTTCGCACATGACTATGAAAGGCGGAAGAGGAAGTAGTTCCTTTGAATGTAGACAATCCGAATGTTATAGTTTCTTTCCACTGTGTTCCTGTTAATGATAAACTACAAATTTACTCTAAATTACTAAAATATCGATATTTTAATGTGAGAATCGATTCTAGAACATAAATGATTGGTATCGGAGGAACCGATATTTCAGGATCGATCCGCACATCACTAATAAAAATGTCAAACTCTCCTAAGTACCACTATGAAAGCATGAAACTCATAAATCTTACAACACAAAATTATTATTATTACATTAGTAAAATTAGTATCTGCAGTAAAGATTTTTTCATACATTGTATACATTCTACCACAGGCAAAGTTGCCTCCAATTTTATATTTTTTTTTTTTATATTTTGTAATAATTTATTCTGTTTTGGGAGTGTTTTTTATGTATCTGTATTATATTATACATATACATTAAAAGTGAATCTCTGTCCAAAAAATGCACTCAGTTTACTTTATACTCACTATGAGCATCATTCATTATTCTCCCCCAGTAATTAAGGTTAGGATATGTATTTTTTTTTTTTTATATTCCAATCCATTCTTCTTTTGCAGCATTTAAATAACCTTGATCAGATTTGATGGTTTTGTTACTGACTTTTCAAAAAAGTTTTTTGCTTTTCTTTCACAAATGTGGGGATTAAATTGTGTTAAAATGCACAAAACAGTGATGTCATGTTTTGTGACGAGGACCCAGGCACAGAGAGACTTGATGAATTTAAGAATCTTATGATTTAATAAAGAAATTTGCAGACTTGCACAGAGATGGTAAAATTATGATGACTGATAACGGAGATGAATACAACAGACGATGAGGACAGGGAGGAACAGGGGTTTAAATGCACCAAAGTGACAGTCAGAGAGAACTCGCGA